>NW_027513437.1:0-194558 GCF_048772815.1 Callospermophilus lateralis
TTTGATCCTCTGCCTGAAGATCGAAAGGAGTATATCTCCTATATGCCTCCATAATTCTCTCTAGAAACATACAGGGATATTCATCAGGCCCTTGAATAATCTCTCTTACCTTGGCCAAATTATTTGGTTGGCTAGCGGCCGGTTGGAAACCCACTATTAGGGCCCGGCAATAAGTGGACAGATGCTCCCTACCTTCAAAGGTGTCGGGGTCCCAGTTGGGTCAGTTCAAGGGTAAGCCGGCTTTGATAATGTTGGGAAGTTGTGTTGGTCACCCATCTGGTCCGAGGATATTTTTTTCTAGCTTCCAGAAAGTTTCTCTCTCGTTCCTCTGTCATGAAGAGAATCCCTAGGATTTGTTGGCAGTCATCCCAAGTAGGCAGGTGTGAAAACGCCAGGGAGTTCTTTGAGTTCTTTTAGCCGGGCCAGCTTCCTCCAAGGAAGGAGGGGCTGTGTGTGTGACAAGGGGGAGTCATCTGGTGGGCGCTGGGCCGGCCTAGCTTTCTCCAATGGCGGAGAGGCTGAGTCAGCAGCAAAGGAATCACTTAGAGGTTGTTGGGGGTTGGTGGACGACGGCAGCGGATAAGAAGGTTAGGAGAGTCCAGTAGAGTCTTGAGACTCAGGGAGAACAGAGGTTGGAGGAGGAAGAGCAGAGGGTTTGTGAGATAGAATCATGGTGGAAGGAGTAGGAGTGGGCGCAGAGACAAAGAAAGGCTTCACCCATGTAGGAGGAGATTTGCAGAGGTCCTGCAAAGTTAAGATATATGGCTGTTGATCTGGATGTCTATGTGGCCCCGGTTGAAAGACAAAATCTCTGACGTTTCAAATTAGTGGGAAGTAGATGTTTCTAGGGGCTATCCAACTCCAAAGGTGGGTCATTCTGAGGCACAGAGGGTCTGCCAGGTCCAGCAATTTACTGAAAAAGAAAGATTCTGGGCCTTGCGCAGACTTTGGTCCAGTGATCAAGGGTCAGGAAGAGAGGTGTTGAAGTTCTCTGTCCCAAAATGAGAGATACACAAACAGTGAAAGCAATCACACACTACACTGACAAGACAAGACAATAAAGTCAGGCAATGGACGTCCAATACTGAGGCCAGGACTGAGTAGCCGGCAAAACCTGATGGGCTGGCAATACTGAATCCGAAGCAAAATATCACTGAGTCAAGGAGACTATTGTTCCTCGATTTCCTGAGTCCTCGGGGCATCCCCCAGGGACGTGGCCTGTGGCTCTGTGACACGTATGTCAGCCTCTGTCAGAGAGAGCTCACGCTCATCACCAATAGCCATTTTGCCAAGCCCTAACCTGAAACCTAAAACCAAAAAGAGTTCCCTTACTTACCCTGAAAGGAGCCCCTTGGGGATCTTTTATCCGCCGCTGCCGGATCTTGCTCGTGCCTCCAGATGTAAAGGTCGGGCAAGCATCAGAGGAAGAGACCACCAGAGGAATGTCTCATGCAACAGTAAATGGTTTATTATGGGTCCAGCATTCTGGGGCTCAGAGCTCACTTGAATAGAGCAGAGAGCAATGAGAACAGCTTAAGCAGAGCTTATATGCTTTCCTTGGAGAGGGCAGGGAGGGAAGTTTCTTGATGGGTCAGGGCAAGTGGGTGGTTTGCGTGCAAACGGGTGAGGGTATACATTTGCAGTTTGGCAGTTGGGGACAGCACATTCTGGAAACAAGATTAGCAAACAGTCCTCAAGACTTCAACAGTGTTTTGTTAAGCATACAGAAAAACAGTAAGTAACAAGTACCTATTTTATTAACCTTTCACCAAAGCCTAAATGGAAAGTGAGCATGGATTACTAAACACATCCATATCCAGGTTGCCTAACGCTCTCAAATCAATCCTATTGGTGACTACATATTTGTTTCTTCTTAAGATAATATATTCAACCTCAACCCTGTTGAAAATGACTAATCCTATCACTCACTTTATATTTTGCCTGATTTCCTAATGTCTCTATTGATATCTGCTTTCCTACATATTTTCCCCAGTTCATCATTGTGACTGACTCTTCACATGTGCTGACATTTACATTCACTCTTTATCCGAAACCCTATTGCTAAAGAACTTTTGGTCCAAATCCTATACTCACTCTTTTTTCTAACATACCGACTATCTTCCTTTTTGACTGGATGATCTCTTCGACAAGCAATCATCCAAGGTACAAGGTCCTATGCCATTGTATGTTGATTTATCTGAGACATCTTTGCAGAACATAATTCAAAGCTAAGTATCCCAATCAACAGCCCAATGCCCTTCCTGGATTCAAATCTTATCTAGATTTCTGTTTTCAAACTTATATTTCACCAATATATTCTTGTAAATATCGCAAGTTCCCAATACCATTATTCATTAAGCAGAATGATTCCTAACTCAAATGAAACATGTTATTAAGCCTAACCATACATTGTTCCCTCAAACTAACTTTACAGAAGAGCCGAGACAGAGTTTCTCTTACAATACAGTAATGTAGGGGATCTTCCACCTGCTGAGAACATCAAAGGACCATGCAGAAATTATACCCTGAAGAAGTTGCAGGCAGCTATGAAGGACCTAAGAGGGGAAAAGTCATATTCCATGGCAAACAACAGGGTCAGTATGAAGGGATGTGTCTGAATCAGCCTCTCCTTTCTTAATGTAGAGAACTGATTAAACCATGCCTGTGTGGAGAGCTGTTTACAGGTGCCTATGGTTGATATACCATTCTAACTTGTGAAAGTGTCAAAGGAAGTAGGGGCAGCCTCCATTTCATGGGACCTTTCGAAGCAACTGTTAGGACAAAGTGGTGGCCAAGGTAGTGACCTCATTCAGTTCCTAAAGAAAGTGACCTCACCTCTCTTCCTTGGTGATCAAAAAATCTGAAATTGTGGTGCAGGAAGCCAGGCACCCAGAGCCAGTCCCAGTCCCAGTCCCAGTGGTCTCACTTGTTTGGATTTATAAAGGACAGAGTCAGTCTTCCTTGGTACCGACTGATATGAGGATTGTCAAATGGCAGAAGAGCTCTGAAGAGGGGCCTTTCCTGAGAAAGCAGGTATTGGTTCACCGCTGGCTCCTGACAACTTCACAGTGTTGGCCAAGGAGACCAGATCTGAGAAAGGACAGGCCATTTCAGGGGAACATAGAATGGCCCACCAGTTAGAGGACACTCCGGATAGTCACAGATCTACTTGGGTTAAGGAGGTGCCTTTGTGGGTGTTCAGTGAGTTTGTGCTTTTCTCTCATGTTCTGAGTATAGGTAGGAAAGGCAGTTTTTTTGGGTTGGAGTGGACTGTTTCTAGTAAGTCGTTTGACAAGGCTAGTGTTTCTAAGTCTGAGTATCCCACTGTGTCCGTGGTTGTAGACATTAGAAAAGAGAAGGCATCAAAGGATGTGTCCTGTCTAGTAGAAAACTTCCCAGCATTCATCCTGCCTAATTGAAGAATGGACTTTGGTTTGCCTTATGGATGGGCAACACCTACTAAATTCCTAAGTTCCTGTCTTCTTCCTGAATTCTGGCCACTCTCCAGAATAGTCTCATGGTTTTGTTTCCAAGATATGTACCACCTCCAAGCTCTGAGACATGTCCATATACTTGATAGCTGTAGAGAATGGGAACATCTTAGAAAACTCAGGTATCAGTGTGACCCGGAAATTCTCAGTGGAGAAACCCTGCTTTGGTTCATTTGCTTACCTATGGTTCTGTTGTCCTGAATGTCAGGAAGGTCTTTGCCTCAGGCCACCCCTTTGTGAAGCCTGAAGAAAACAGTTTTCAAATGGAAATGAATGGGCATCACCTGTGGCTCTTTGCTTAATTGCTTGTAAAAGGATGTGTCTAAATCAGTCTCTTGGCCCTGTATGAGGTTGTGGCTTAGATTCTCAGCACATGATGGATCTAAAGATAGATTCCATGTGTGCAATCAAAACCAAAATGGCCAAAAATCTGTCATTGTTGATGAATCTCTTGCCTTCCTCTGTTAGGATTCTGACCTCTATCAAGTGAGAATAGGGATCCTTTAGGTCAAATGAGTTCTTTGAAGAACTGCAGAGGTGCTTGTGTTTTCTTGTGACTCCAAATCACTTAAAGAATCTATCCCTGAGAGTCAGTAGGCCTCAAATTGGAGAAGCAGGCCTATTGGATCACTCCAGGTTCACAGGAAGGGTGACCATGCCACCCTGACTTTAGGCAAATGAGGGGCAAGGAAGATTATTTCGGACACTCTCTTGGGATGCGTCCCACATGAAAAACTCCAGCCAGAGGTAATGATGAGTGTCTCTCTGGAAGAAGGTGAGGACCATGTGGAAGTGTTTTGGTTTTAATTGTAGTCGTTCGTGTGGCAGTTGGAAGAGATGACTGGATCCACCTGGGCTTGAACTCTGGTGTCATTCCCCTTAAACACTCAGTTCTGGATCAATCATCAAAGAAGTATTGCCATGAATTGTGTTAAGAATTTCGGAGGCCATGCATGAGAGTCTCCGTTGGAAACTGAGATCTAGTCCTAGGGTGGCTTTCCACAGAGCACTGGGAATCTCAGCCAGGATATCACATTATTTTTTTCTGAAAGACTTGGAAGGCATATATGCTAGTCAAAACACACATGGACCTCAATTGTAGACCTCGATGGGCCTGGATTCATGTGACTTTTAGGCCACTCTTTGGGAAGCCTTGCCTGTGAGAGTTCTTCAAATTTTTCATTTAAATGAGCTTCCTCACCATTGAATGATTCCTGAATGATTTGAAAGCCATAGTGCTTCCAACTTCATTATTGAAAATTGGCTAGATAAATACCATGAAATTTTTGAAATTCCAATGACCAGGTGGTAATGAAGAACATTTGGATGTCCTGTTGCTGATCACGAGTGTACCAGACAGTGCCTTGATTGACTGGTTTTGATGAAAATGGTGTAGAACAGAGATCTCAATAATTTGGATCCTGCTGAGTAGTGGGCCTAGAGCAGTGGTGAGCAAATGTGTGATAAAACATCTGAGGTGGGGCCATGTGGATCTGCCATTGGCTTCCAAATGGCTTGTGACTGACATGGTGCATCCAGCAGACCCTTATATGTAAAGGCAACTTGTTATATGGAGAGGTTTCAGTGCAATGTTCAGAATCAGGTTGCTATGGTCAAGGGGGCATCCTATGTGGTATACAAGCCCTGTTGGTGCATTCTCCTGCAGACCCTGATCCACCACACGTGACAGAACTCGCGGCAACACTGTGTCCCAGTTGAACTCCTTGTATTTCGTGAAGCAAATACCAAACTCCGAGTGCAGCAGGAAGAAACATTAGGAAAAGTGGAGGATGATGAAATGGCTTCGCAGTCCATATGGGGAGACACTTAGCCCCCAGTGGCCACAGTTTACATACAAGAGAGAATTCAGCACTGCTGCTTCATGTTTATTGGAAAATTATAAACCATGTCCTCCAGATCACAGAGATGAAGACGCAGCTTTGATGGTCTCACTAGAAAGGAAGCTAAAGATCCTCACAAAAACATATATTTCAAGTGCCCAACCTAGAGACAGTTTCTCCAGACGTCTTTAGGCAGGCAAATCTCCATGTTTGTAGAGTTTTTACACTGTCCCTTACTTTTGGAAACTCCTCTACAATCTCCAAGGTTGTGAACCCTAAGCATTTTCAATTTCAGATATGTATTCAAAAATTTTCTAACTCTTCTCCTCTAATTGTGTCTTTTTGGGGTGAAGGTAATGTCAAGGCATTGTTCTGAATGAGAGTGGGAAAATTTTTTTGTAGTACACATTTGCATACACATTGATCCATTTTCCAATTGTCCATTCGAAATACTGAATCCCTGACACTAACTCATACCCTACTAGACTCTGACTACTAATCCTAATATGATGGAGAAAAATAAACAAAAAAAAATGAAAATACAAGCAGTTCAGAGGAGGCATGGTGTATAGTTGGACTTCCCTCTTGCATGATAAAGGGTCGGTTTTATAAATCTACTCAATTTTTAATTGAAATAGTCCTCCATGTGTTTTTTTTTAAAGAGAGAGTTAGAGAGGAGAGAGAGAATTCTATAATATTTATTTTTTTAGTTATCGGCGGACACAACATCTTTGTTTGCACGTGGTGCTGAGAATCGAACCCATGCCGCACGCATGCAAGGCGAGCGCGCTACCACTTGAGCCACATCCCCAGCTCTCTCCATGCGTTTTTAAAGTTAACAAATATGTGAATTCCTGTCTCCCTTTCTCTGTAGCCTACTCAGCACATGTACTTTTTATATGCACATATAGATTCCTACTTGGTATCACACGTATATTTTTATGAGTTGGCTGACTTGGCAGAAACAAAGTGTAAGAAGAGATCAGTCCTCCTAAACGCTGTTGGAACTGAAAATCCAAACTATGGGTGAGCTTCCTATTAGAACAATATTATACATAAAGCCATGTTTAGTAAAATAAATATTTTTGCATCTGAGGGTGATATATATTACATGATGAATTACGATTGGCATATATATATTGATACTTTTTAATGAATTTTTGTGTTTTTTTTGTCTATATATATATATATATATATATATATATATATATATATATATACACTCTACAGATTTTATAAAATATGAAATATATTTGTCTTATATACACTCCGTAAATTCATTCATGTTCATGTATGTGGATTTATAATCAACTTTTCACAAGATTATTCTCAGAAATAATCATCTACCTGAAATACATATTTGTTTCCCAGTGCTGAAAACTAACGTCAATCAATGGTGCTTACAAATCCTAATATTTCTACAGTAACTGACCCAGTTTAACATCAATGCAAGTATATTCCTATGGGACATGATGTCTATTTTGACATTCATTTTAATTCAACAGTGGTACATTACTATTTCTTCAGGTTTGCACATCATAGGATATATATTTCATTCACAAGTTCACAAATTTATAGAAATTTGTTTCACTTTTAATCACTTCCTGCTTCAGAACACATGTATTCCTCCATGTTACTTGACTGGTTTTTTCATGAGACTTCTTTCCAAACACATTATTTTCGATTTCCATAATCAATTTTGAAGCTAAACCCACACACTCTTCAAGATAAACCATAACATTAATATTACCATTAGATGTATAAGTGGTTGGAATGAATGTGTGAATATCAATATAAGATTTCCTGTACATTTTCACATTTCAATTCAATCCATTATTAAAGTTGGAACCAGGTATGCTATTTATTCACAGTATGGTCTATTAATGCATTATCTCTATATTCATAGACACAGTGTACACCTCTTTGTTCCCCCAATACTAATTTATACCTCTTCAAAACATTGCTCCCAAAAATGGTAGAAGAAATATTCATGTCACCTTATCTATCTATCTATCTACATATATATATATATATATATATATATATATATATATATATATATTTCTTTTTTATCACAGTAATATTCTGGACACATAAAACAAAGGTCATACTCATGATTGTATCAAACCCAAATGGAAAGTGAGCATGGATTACTAAAAACAACCATATCCAGGTTGCCTAATGCTCTCAAATGTAAATCCTATTGGTGACTACATATTTGTTTCTTTCTAAGATTTTATATTCAACTTCAAGCCTGTTGAAAATGTCTAATCCTATCACTCAGTTTATACTTTGCCTTATTTCCTTATATCTCTATTGATATCTGCTTTCCTACATATATTCCCCAGTTCATCATTGTGTCTGACACTTCACATATGCTGACATTTACATTCAATGTCTACCCGAGACCCTATTGCTAAAGAAATTTTGGTCTAAATCCTATACTCACTCTTATTTCTAAACCTACTGACTATCTTCCTAATCCTACTGACTATTGCTTTTTGACTCGATGTTCTCTTCGACAATTAATCATCCAAGGTATAAGGTCCTAAACCATTGTATTTCAATTTGTCGGAGACATATATGCAGAACATAATTCAAACCTAAGAATCCCACTCAAGGACCCAATGCCCTTCTGACTTCGAATCTTACCTAGATTTCTGTTTTCATACTTACATTTCACCTATATATTCTTGTAAATATCACAGGTTCCCAATACCATTATTCATGGGGCAGAGAGATTCCTAACCCAAATCAAACATGTTATTAACCCTAAACATACACTGTTCCCTCAATCTAACTTTACAAAAGAGGAGGGACAGAGTTGGTCTTACAATACAGGAATGTTGGGGATCTTCCACCTTCTGAGAACATCAAAGGTCCATGCAGAAATGATCCCTGGAGAAGATATAGGCAGCTATGAAGGACCTGAGAGAGGAAAAGTCATCTTTTATGGTAAACAACCTGGTCAAGATGAATGGATGTGTCTGAATCAACCTCTATCTTCTAAATGTAGAGAAGATGGACCAAATCAGGCCTGTGTGGAGAGCTCTTCCCAGGTGCCTATGGTTGATATACCATTCTAACTTGTGAAAGTGTGACAGAAAGAAGGGACAGACTCCATCTCATGGGACCCTTAGAAGTTACTGTTAGGACAAAGAGGTTGCCAAGGCAGTGACCTCATTCTGTTCCTGAAGGAAGTGACCTCACTTCACTTCCTTGGTGATGGAACTCTCTGAACTTGGGATCCAGGAAGAGAGGCACCCAGAGCCAGTCGCAGTCCCAGTCCCTGTGGTCTCACTTGTTTCAATTTACCAAGCACAGAGTCAGTCTTTCTTAGTACCAACAGATGTGAGGATGGCCAAATGCCAGGAAAGCTCTGAAGAAAGACCTTTCTGAGAAAGCAGGTATTGGTTCACCGCTGGCTCCTGACAACTGCACAGAGTTGGCCAAGGAGACCAGATTTGAGATACAACAGGCCACTTTGGGGGAATATAGTATGGCCCACCATTCAGAGGACACTCCACAAAGGAGGTGCCTTTGTGGGTGTAGGTGTGTGTATGGTTTTTTCTCAAGTTCTGAGAAGATGTAAGAAAGGCTGTTTGTTTGAATTGGCGTGGACTGTTTCTAGTAAGTCCTTTGACAAGGCGAGTGCTTCTATGTCTGTGTATCCCACTCTGTCCGTGGTTGTAGACATTAGAAAAGAAAATGCATCAATGGATGTGTCCTGTCTAGGAGAAAGCTTCGCAACATTCATCCTGCCCGATTTATTAATGGACTGCAGCTTTCCTTATTGAAGGGAAACACTTGCTATCTTTCAAAGTTTCTGTTTACATCCTGAATTCTGGACACTCTCCAGAATTGCCTCATTGTTTTGTGTCCAAGATATGTACTACCTCCAAGCTATGTGATATGGCTATGTACTAGATAGCTGAAGGGAAAGGCGAGCATCTAGGAAAACTCAGATATCAGTGTGACCAGGAAAGTCTCAGTGGAGAAACCCTGCTTTGTGCGTTTTGTTTACCTATTGTTCTGTTGCCCTGAATTTCAGGAAGGTTTTTGCCTCAGACCACTCCTTTGTGAATATCAATTCAATCCATTATTTAAAGTGGAACCAGCTATACTATTTATTCACAGTATGGTCTATTCATGAATTATCTGTATATTCATAGACACAGGGTACAGCTTTTTGTACAACCAATACTTATGTATATGTCTTCAAAATATTACTCGCAGAAATGGTGAAAGAAATACTCATGTCACCTAATCTACATATACATTTTATCACAGTAATATTCTGGACACAAAATGCAAAGTTCACACTTATTATTGTACTAAAGCCTAAATGGAAAGTGAACATGGATTACTTCCATGTTCAGGTTGCCTAATGCTCTCAAATATCAATCCTATTGGTGACTACATATTTGTTTCTTCCTAAGATTATATATTCAAAATCAACCCTGTTGCAAATATCTAATCATATCACTCACTTTATACTTTGCCTGATTTTGTAATAACTCTTTTTTTATTGTTACGATGAGCCAATTTAGTACTTTTTTAATTTTTATTTTTTTCATCTTTCATACATTTGATTCAAGTGAGTTACGCATTTTAATTTTTACCCCAAATACAGATTGCAGAATCACATCAGTTACACATTCACAATGTTTACATAATGCCATATTAGTGACTGTTGTATTCTGCTGACTTTCCTATCCCCTACTATCCCCCCTCCCCTCCCCTTTCATCTTCCCTCTCTACCTCATCTGTTGTTGTTCCGTTCTCTCCCTTCCCCCCCTTTCCCCTCACAACCTCGTATATGTGATTTCGTATAACGATGAGGGTTCTTTCCGTTTCCATGCAATTTCCCTTGTCTCTCGCTTTCCCTCCCATCACTTGTCTCAGTTTAATGTTAATATTTTCCTCATGCTCTTTCCCTCTGTTCAGTTCTTAATTGCTCTCCTTAAATCAAAGAAGACATTTGGCATTTGTTTTTTAAGGATTGGCTAGCTTCACTTAGCATAATCTGCTCTAATGCCATCCATTTCCCTGCAAATTCCATGAATTTGTCATTTTTTAGTGCTGCATAATACTCCATTGTGTATAGATGCCACATTATTTTTTATCCATTCATCTATTGAAGGGCATCTAGGTTGGTTCCACAGTCTGCCTATTGTGAATTGTGCTGCTATGATCATTGATGTGGCGATATCCCTATAGCATGCTCTTTTATGGTCCTCAGGGAATAGTCCGAGGAGGGCGATAGCTGGGTCAAATGGTGGTTCCATTCCCAGCTTTCCCAGGAATCTCCATACTGCTTTCCATAATGGCCGCACCATTTTGCAGTCCCACCAGCAATGTACAAGTGTACCCTTTTCCCCACATCCTTGCTAGCACTTATTATTTTTTGACATCCTAATGGCTGCCGATCTTACTGGAGTGAGATGGTATCTTAGGGTGGTTTTGATTTGCATTTCTCTGACTGCTAGAGAAGGTGAGAATTTTTTCATGTACTTATTAATTGATTGTATGTCTTCTTCTGAGAAGTGTCTGTTCAGGTCCTTGGCCCACTTGTTGATTTTGTAATATCTCTATTGATATCTGCTTTCCTACATATTTTCCACTGTTCATCATTGTGACTGACGCTTCAAGTGTGCTGATATTTACTTTCACACTTTAACCCAAACCCTATTGCTAAAGAACTTTTGTTCCAAATCCTATACTCACTCTTCTTTGTTAACCTACCGAATATCTATCTAATCCTACTTACTATCCCTTTTTGACTGGATGTTCTCTTCGAATTTTAATCATAAAAAGTACAAGGTCCTATGCCATTGTATATCGATTTATCTGAGATATCTGTGCACAACGTAAATCAAAGCTAAGTATCCCAATGAAGGGCCCATTGCCCCTCTGGGCTTCAAAATTACCTAGATTTTTTTTTTTCATTTATATATTTCACCTCTATATTTTTAAAAATATCGCAGGTTCCCAATACCATTATTCATCCAGCATAATGATTTCTAACCCAAATCAAACATTTTATTAACCCTAACAATACACTGTTCCCTCAATGTAAATTTAAAGAAGAGCAGGGACAGAGTTGGTCTTACAATACAGGAATGTAGGGGATCTTTCACCTGTTGAGATCCACAAGTTCAATGCAGAAATGATCCCTGGAGAATATGTAGTCAGCTATGGAGGACCTGAGAAAGCAAAAGTAATCTTCCATGGCAAAATACCTGGTCAGGATGACGGGATGTGTCTGAATCAGAACCTCTCTTCTCAATGTAGAGGAGATGGGCCAAACCAGGCCTGTGTGGAGAGCTATTACCGGGTTCCTATGGTTGATATACCATTCTAACTTGTGAATGTTTCACAGGAAGTAGGGGAAGCCTCCATCTAATGAGACACTTGGAAGCAACTGTTAGGATAAAGTGGTTGCCAAGGCAGTGACCTCATCCAGTTCCTGAAGGAAGTGACCTCACCTTACTCCCTTGGTGATGGAACTCTCTGAACTTAGGATCCTGGAAGCCAGGCACACAGAGCCAGTCCCAGTAACAGTCCCAGTGGGTTCACTTGTTTGGAATTACCAAGGACAGAGTCAGTCTTTCTTTGTAACTACTGATGTTAGAATGGCCAAAAGCCAAGAGAGCTCTGAAGAGGGGCCTTTCCTGAAAAAGCAGGTAGTGGCCCACCGCTGGCTCCTGACAACTTCATAGAGATGGCCAAGGAGACCATATCTGAGACAGGACAGGACATTTCGGGGGAACATTGTGTGGCCCACCAGTCAGAGGACACTCCATAGAGTCACAGACCTACTTAGGGTAAGGAGGTGCCTTTGTGGGTGTGGTTGTGAGTTTGTGATTTTGTCTCATGTTGTGAGAATAGGAAAAAAAGGTGGTTTGTTTGGTTTGGAGTGAACTGTTTATCGTAAGTCGTTTGAAAAGGAGAGTGTTTCTATGTCTGTGTATCCCATGGTGTCCGTGGTTGTAGACATTAGAAAAGAGAGTGCATCAATGGATGTGTCCTGTCTAGAAGAAAGCTTCCCATTTCATCCTGCCCAATTTATGAATGGTTTGCGGCTTTACTTAAAGATGGGCATAACCTAATACATTCCTAATTTCCAGGTTTATTCATGAACTCTGTTCACTCTCCAGAATAGGATCATGGTTTTGTGTCCAACATATATACCACCTCCAAGCTCTGTGACATGGCCATGTACTGGATAGCTGAAGGGAATGGCGAGCATCTCAAAAAACTCAGATATCAGTGTGACCAGGAAAATCTCAGTGGAAAAACCCTGCTTTGGGCATTTTGCTTATATATTGTTCTGTTGAACAGAATGTCAGGAAGTTCTTGCTCTGGCCACCCCTTTGTGAAGCCTGAAGTAAACAGTTTTCAAATGGAAATGATTGGGCATCACCTGTGGCTCTTTGCTTAATTGCTTTGGAAAGGGATGTGTCTGAATTAGCATCTTGGCCCTGTGTGAGGTTGTGGCTTAGATTCTCAGCACCAGATGGATCTAAAGAAAGATCCCATGTGTGCATCCAAAACAACAATGGCAAATACACCAGTCATTGTGGTTAAAGTCTCGCTTTCCTCTGTGAGGTTCCTGACCTCTATCAAGTGAGAATAGGGATCCCTTGTGTCAATTGAGTTCTTCAAAGCCCTGCAAAGGTGCTTGGGTTTTCTCATGACTCTAATTTACATAAAGAATCTATACCTCTAACTCAGTAGGCCTCAAATTGAAGAAGCGGTGCAGTATTAACGGCATGCCTATTTGATCACTCCAGGTTCACAGGAAGTATGTCCAGGCCACCCTGACTTTAGGCAAATGAGGGGCAAGGGAGCTTATTTTGGACACTGTCTTGGAATGTGCCCCTCATGGAAACCTCCAGCCAGAGGTTATGATGAGTATCTATATGGAAAAAGATGAGGGCCATGTGGGAGTGTTTTGGTTTAATTGTGGTCATTGTGTGGCTGTTAAAGGAGATGCCTGGGTCCACATGGGCTTGAACTCTGGTGTGATTACACTTAGAGAGTGCATTCTGGATCTGATCTCAGAGAACTTGTGCCATGAATTGTGTTGGGATTCTAGGAGGGCACGCATGAGAGTCTCCCTTGGAAACTGAGATCTAGGCCCAGGGTGGCTTTCCACAGAGCACTGGGAATCTCAGCCAGGATACCACATGATTTTTTTTTTCTGAAAGACTTGGTAGGCATAGGTGACAGTCAAAACACACATGGACCTCACATTGTAGACCTCAATGTGTCTGATTTCATGTGACTTTTTGGCCACTCCCTGGGAAGCCTTGTCTTTAACAGTTGTACAGAGCTTTCATTGAAATGAGGTTTCTCATCATTTAATGGTTCCTGTACAAATTGAAATCCACAGTGCCTCCATCTTCATCCGTGAAAAATGGCTAGATAAATACAATAAAATTATTGAAATTTCCATGACCAGGTGGCACTGGATAAAATTTGGAAAACCGGTTGCTGATCATGAGTATACCAGACAGTGCCTTGATTGACTAGGTTTCATCAAAATGGTGTATAACAGAGATGCCAGTAAATTGGAGCCTGCTGAGTAGTGGGCCTAGACCAGAGGAGGGGAGGTGTGTGATAAAACATCTGTGGTGGGGCCATGTTGATCTTCCATTGGCTTCCAAATGCCTTGTGACTGACATGGTGCAGCCAGCAGACCCTTATATGTAATGGTATCTTGTTATATAGAGAGGTTTCAGGGCAATGTTGACAATTATGTTGCTGTGGTCAAGGGGAAAAGCTATGTGGAATAGAAGCATTGTTGGTATATTCGCTTGCAGACCCTGACCCACCACACGTGACAGAACTCCCTCAAGCACTGTGTTCCAGGTGATCTTTTTTTACTTCATAAGCAAATACCAAACTCCCAGTGCAGCAGCAAGAAACACCAGGAAAAGTGAAGGATGACCAAATGGCTTCACAGTCCACACGCGGAGACACTTAGGCCCCAGTGGACACAGTTTACCTACATAGAGAGAATTCAGCACTGCTGCCTCATGTTCATTGGAAAATATGAAACCATGTCCTCCAGGTCGCATAGATGCACACCCAGCTTTGATGGTCTCAGTACAAAGAAAGCTCCTTACGAAAACATATATATCAAGTGCCCAACCTCAGAGGCAGTTTCTCAAGAAGTCTTTGGGGCAGCAGAGCTCCATGTTTGTGGAGTGCTTACCCTGTCCCATACTTTTGGAAACTCCTTTACGACATCCAAGGTTGTGAACTCATGAGAATATTCATTTCCAGATATGTATTCACAGAATTTTTAACTCTTATCCTCTAATTGTGTCTTACTTGGGACGAGGGTAATGTCTAGGCATTGTTCTGAATGAGAGTGGAAAGATTTTTGTGAATCCCTGACACTAACCCATTCCCTACTAGACTCTGACTACTAATCCTAATATGATGGAGAAACATAACCCAAACAGAATAGAAATACAAGCATTTCAGAGGAGGCATGGTGTATAGTTGGACATGCCTTTTGAAATATATAGGGTAGGAGTTATAAATCTAGTCAATTTTTAATTGAAATAGTTCTACATGTGTTTTTAAAGTTAACAAATATATGAATTACTGTCTTCCTTTCACAGTAGCCTATTCAGCACATGTGTTTTAATATGCACATATAGAATCCTACCTGGTGTCACACGTACATTCTCGTGAGGTGGCTGACATGGCACATACAAATTGCGAGAAGTGATCACTCGTCCTAAACACTGTTGGAACTGAAAATTCAACCCATGGGTGAGCTTCCTATTTGAACAAACTTATATAAAAATCCATATTCATTAAAATGAATATTTTTGGATATGATGATGATATATATTTCATGATGAATTTCAATTGGCATATATATTGCTATTTTTAATGTCTGTGATATATATATATATATAAAACATGTGTCTTATTATACACTCCCTAAATTCATTCATATTGATGTATTTGGATTTTTAATAAACTTTTCACAAGATTATTCTCAGTAATATTCATCCACCTGAAATACATATTTGTTTCCTAGTACTGAAAACTAACTTCTTTGAATGGTGCAAACATATCCTAACATTTCTACACTAACTGACCCTGTATAAAATCAATTCAAGTAGATTACTATGGGACATGATGTGTATTTTGATGTTCAATTTTATTCAACACTTCTACATTACTATTTATTCACTTTATGCACATCATGGAATATATATTTCATCCACAAGTTAGCAAATTTATAGGCATTTGTCTCACTTTCAATCACTTCGTGCTTCAGAACACATGTATTCATCCATGTTTCTTGACTGACCTTTTCATGAGACTTCTTTCCAAACACATTATTTTCGATTTCCATAATCACTTTTGAAACACTTCAAAAGTTACCTTGAGCTTGGGGAGGGAAACTGAGCCCCGACTTTCTTAGTCATCCTCCAGAGTCAGTATGGCTGGCTGGTGTGGCTGTCGCTTTTTAGGGCAATTTTGGCCCAGTGTCCTTTTTTCTTTAGGGTAGGCACATTGATCTGAGGGCAGGGTGCCCTCTGGCATGGGCCAATGTTATCCCTTCTTGTCTACCTGTTTCTTAATTTCTGGCCTATTTGTTGTTGTGACCAGGACCTTAGTCAACGCCTTAGTCTGCCTTTTGTTTCTTTTATCCTCCCTTTCCTCCCTTCTCTTCCTCAGTTTCTCTCTTATAGTATACGTTCTTGACTTCTCTGACTAAATCTCTCAAAGTCATATCTTGTAATCAATCTAGCTTTGTAACTTTGTTTTAATATCCAGGCCAGTTTGCCCAATAAAGTCCATCGTGACAGATGCCTTTTGATTCTCTGCCTGAGGATCAAAAGGAGTATATCTCCTATATGCCTCTATAATTCTCTCTAGAAACATAGTGGGAGATTCATCAGGCCCTTGAATAATCTCTCTTACCTTGTCCAAATTAGTTTGTCGCTAGCGGCTGCTTGGAGACACACTATTAGAGCCCGGTGATAAGTGGACAGATGCTCCCTACCTTCAAAGATTTTGGGGTCTCAGTTGGGTGGGTTCAAGGGAAAGCTGCCTTTGATTATGTTGGGAAGTTGTGTCGGACGCACATCTTGTTTGAGGATATTTTTTTCTAGCTTCCTGGAGGATTCACTGTTGTTCCTCTGTCATGAAGAGAATCCCTAGGAGTTTTTGGCAGTCTTCTGAAGTAGGCTGGTGTAAAAACATCAATGACTCAACCAGACCTGAGAGCCAAGTAGGGTCCTCAGAAAAAGGGGGATTATAATTTTTTTAAGTTATTTAGGTCTGACGAGGAGAAAGGCTAATACTGGTAGGCTTGCATTTTTTCCCCGTGGCCATCGTCAATCATTGGCCCATAGGGATGGAGGGGGAGCATCCCGAGAGTTCCAGGGTTTTCAATCATTCACCGCCAGCGAGTTCCTTTAGACGGGTCAGCTTCCTCCGAGGGAAGAGGTGCTGTGTGTGCCGCAAGGGAATTATCTGGAGGGCGCTGGGCCGACATAGCTTCCTCCAATGGAGGAGAGGCTGAGTCAGCAGCAGGGGAATCACTTAGAGGGTGTTGGAGGTTGGGGGACAAGGGCAGGGGATAAGGAGGGGAAGGAGAGTAAAGTAGAGTGAAATCTGGTGACTCAAGGAGAACAGAGGGTGTAGGAGGAGGAGGAGCAGAGGATTTGAGAGTTCCTGGGGGAAGGAGTCAGAGTGGGGGCAGGGGCAAGAAAGGCTTCACCCATGGAAAAGGAGATATGCAGAGTTCCCGCCGAGTTAAGATATATGGCTGTTGATCCAGATGGCTATGTGGCCCCAGCTGAAAGACAATATCTCTGACTTTTTTAAATTAGTGGGAAGTAGAAAGATCCTTCTAGGGGTAATCCAAATCCAAAGGTGGGCCATTCTGAAGCACAGAGAGTCTGCCACATCCGGGGCTTTACTGAAAAAGAAAGATTCTGAGCCCTTAAGCGGACTTTGGTCCAGTGATCAAGGATCAGGGAAAGAGGCATTGAAGTGCTCTGTCCCATAATGAAAGATACACAAACAGTTAAAGCAATGAAACATGACACAGACAAGACAAGGCAATGAAGACAGGCAATGGACGTCCAACACTGAGACCAGGACTGAGGAGCCTTCAAAACCCGATTGACTGGTAATACTGAATCCGAAAAAAAATATCACTGAGTCCAGAAGACTATCTCGTCCCCATAAATTTACGGGAAGATGATCCAATACATATGGCTGTAGAGTTCCTTCACATCCTTCAGGATCCTTCCAATCTAATACCATTGCACTTCTATGGGGATTAGACGCCACTCCTAGGCCTCGAAGCGTTTGAGTGGCTTGTTGTAACGGCCAATGTTTTGGCCATTCTTGACGAGAGATGATGCTAAGGTCTGCATCTGTATCCAGTAGCCCATTAAATTTATGCCCTTGAATATTTAGTTTTAGCATGGGGCCAGAATCTAAATTTAAAGAAAGCATAGCCCAATCTACACCTGTGGAGCCTAATCACTTGGAACCTCTTTCTACAGTACAACTGGAAAATTTTTCATGTAGGCTGGGTATTATTAGTAACTGTGCTATTCTATCTCCTGGTGAAATTACTGATATACCCTTTGGAGAACTGGCTATAATTTTTATTTCACCTTCATACTCGAGATCAATTACCCCAGGACTTATCATAAGTCCTTTTAGAGTAGAAGAGCTGCGTCCCAATAATAAGCCTACTGTTCCTTTGGGAAGAGGTCCTTTTACCCATGTGGAAATGAATTGAACTCCCATCTCTGTAGTTAGTACTGCTCTGGCGGAGGCACAGATGTCCAACCCTGAGCTCCCTCTGGTTTGTCTGATGAGGGATCTGATGGACAATGTGTCCTGGGCACTACCCTGATGGGGTTGCTGGGTTTCTCCAGTGCTGCGTATATTTGTGGTTTTGGGCCCTGGAGCATTGAGCCCCCTTGTCCATTTTTGGCAATGGAGCTCCATGTCTTTGTCCACAATATTGTGGATAAACACCTGGTCCTTGTTCGTTTTTTGATAATGGTGTACCCTCTATGGTGGTTTGAGAACAGCATTCATTAGCCCAAAGTCTCCCTCTACGGCATCGTGGACAAATACCTGGTATTCTACTCCTTTGATACCTAGTTTTGTTAAACCCTCCTCCTATGGGACAATTCCTTTTAAAATGTCCTGTTTCTTCACAATTGTAGCATGTTCTTGGCCTGGCATCTAAAGCCTGTTTAACTGCAGCTGCCACAATTTGCCCTTGTTCATTAATGTCTCTGGCATCTAAAGCCTGTTTTACTGCAGCTTCCACGACTTGCTCTTGTTCTTTAATGTCTCTACATAATTTAATATATGTGTTTAAATCTTCATGTTTCCATGGTCTAATGATATCATTGCACCAAAGATTCGCTTGCTCATAAGCCAGTTGTTTTAGTAATGGCATTGCTTGTTGTGTATTTCCAAAAACTCTGGTAGCTGTTTGAATAAGCCTATCTACAAATTCAGCATAAGGTTCATTAGCTCCTTGTATTACCTTAGATAATTAACCTTGTAAACCTCCATGTCCTTGTAAAGTCTTCCATGCCTTAATTGCATCTAACAATTTACTGAACACTCTTTCAGTTTTTTTTTTAAATAATTTCTGATTCCGCATTTCTACTATAATACAACCCAACAAGATGACACCAAACAAAACAGCTCCTCAGGAATAGCCGTCAGAGCCCAACTGCCACCACAGGCTTCCCACAAGCCTCTCCCTCAAACACAAGTCTCCTCCTCTTGAGGCCGATTGGCTGGGTCGCATGGGCGGAGCCAAAAAAGTCCCCCAATGAGCAGTTCCGTGGTCTGAAAGGGCAGGGAACCAGCCCAATGTGCATCACCACAGAGGAGCCAATCAGCTAGATGTTGCTGGGGCCGCTGTGAGCCAATCATCCGCTGGCAGTCTGAAAGGTTGGGGAAACCGCTCATTGAGCATCTCCAATGAGCATCACCACAGAGAAGCAAATCAGCTAGATGATGCTGGGGCCGCTGTGAGCCAATCATCAGCCGGCAGATGGAAGTTTGCTGGCAGCTGCAAGTTTACTGAGGCTCCTTTGGCTGTGGCTCTCAACAGATTATTCTCAGAAATATTTAACCACCTAAAATACATATTTGTTTCCTAGTACTGAAAACTAAATTCAGTGAATGGTCCTTATATATCCTAATATTTCTATAGTAACTGACCAAGTTTAACATCAATGCAGTTAGATTCCTATGGGACATGAAATGTATTTTGAAGTTCATTTTTATTCCACACTGATACATTACTATTTCTTAAGTTTATGGACATCATAGGATATAACCTTTCATCCACCAATTCACAAATTTATAGGCATGTGGTTCACTTTCAATCATTTCCTCTTTCAGAAAACATGTATTCCTCTATGATTCTTTAGTGGTCTTTTCACTAGACTTCTTTCTAAAAACATTATTTTCCATTCTATACTCATTTTTGAAGCAAAACTCACACACTCTTCATGATAAACCGTAACCCTAATATTACCATTAGATGTATAACTGGTTGGAATGAATGTATATATATCAATATAAGATTTCCTATATATTTTCAAATATAATTTCAATGCATTATTTAAAGTTGGAACCAGTTATATAATTAATTCACAATATGGTCTATTCATGCATCATCTCTTATTCATCAACACAGGGTACGCCTATTTTATCCGCAATACTAATTTATAAGTTTTCAAAATATTGCTCCTCATATTGGTGGAAGAAATACTCATGTAATCTGATCTAAATATATATTTTACCACAGTAATATTCTTGACAGAAAATGCAAAGGTCACACTTATGATTGTACTAAAGCCTAAATTTAAAGTGAGCATGGATTACTAAAAACCTCCATGTCTAGGTTCCCTAATGCGCTCAAATGTCAATCCTATTGGTGACTAAATAATTGTTTCTTCCTAAGATTATATATTCAACCTCAACCCTGTTGAAAATGTCTAATCCTATCACTCACTTTAGACGTTGCCTGATTTCCTAATGTGTCTATTGATACATATTTACTCTCTTTCCTACATATTTTCCCCAGTTCATCATTGTGACTGACTCTTCACATGTGCTGACATTTACATTCACTCTCTAACTAAAACCCTATTGCTAAAGAACTTTTGGTCCAACTCCTAGACTCACTCTTCTTCCTAATCCTACTGACAATCTTCCTAATCCTTTGGACTATCCCTTTTGGACTGGATGATCTCTTCTAAATTCAGTCATCTGAGGTACAGCATCCTATGCCATTGTAAATGAATTTATCTGAGACCTCGGTACAGAACATAATTCAAGCTTAGTATGCCAATCAATTGCCAAATGCCCTTCTGGGCTTCAAATCTTACCTAGATTTCTGTTTTTGTACTTATATTTCAAGTCTATATTCTTATAAGTATCACAGGTTCCCAAACCATTATTCATCCAGCAGAATGATTCCTAACCAAAATCGAACATGCTATTAACCCTAACCATACAATGTTCCATCAATCTAACTTTACAGAAGAGCAGGGACCGAGTTGGTCTTACAATACAGGAATGTAGGGGATCTTCCATCTGCTGAAAACCTCAAAGGTCCATGCAGAAATGATCCATGGAGAAGATTTAGGCAGCTATTTAGGACCTGAGAGAGCAAAAGTCATCTTCCATGGCAAACAACCTAATCAGGATGAAGGGATGTTTCTGAATCAGCCTCCCTCTTCTTAATGTAGAGAAGTCGGACAAAACCAGGCCTTTGTGGAGAGCTGTTCCCAGGTGCCTGTGGTTTCTATACCATTCTAATTTGTGAATGTGTCACAGGAAATAGGGGCAGCCTCCATCTTATGAGAACCTAGGAAGCAACTGTTAGGACATATTGGTGGCCAAGTCAGTGACCTCATTCAGTTCCTGAAGGAAGTGACCTCACATACTTCCTTGGTGATGGAATTCTCTGAATTTGGGATCCAGGAAGCCAGGCACCCAGAGCCATTACCCGTCCAAGTCCCAGTGGTCTCACTTGTTTGGATTTACCAAGGATAGAATCAGTCTTTCTAGGTACCTATTCATGTGAAGGTGGCCAAATTCCAAGAAAGCTCTGAAGAGGGGCCTTTACTGACAAGACTGGAATTGGCTCACCACTGCCTCCTGAAAACTTCACAGAGTTGGTGAATGACACCAGATCTGAGACAGGAAAGGCCATTTCGGAGGAACATCGTATGGCCTACCAGTCAGAGGACACTCAGAAGAGTCACAGACCTACTTGGGGGAAAGAGGTGCCTGGGTGTGTGGATGTCAGTTTGTGGTTTTGTCTCATGTTCTGAGAATAGGTAAAAAAACGTGATTTATTTCTTTTGGAATGGACTGTTTCTAATAAGTCATTTGACATGGTGAGTGTTTCTATTTCTGTGTATCCCACTGTGTCCGTGGTTGTACACATTAGAAAAGAGAATGCATCAATGAATATGTCCTGTGTAGTAGAATGCCTCCCACCAATCAACCTGTCCAATTTATGAAAGGACTGCGGCTTGCCTTACCAATGGGAAACACCTACAACCTTCCTAAGTTCCTGTTTTCTTCCAGAATTCTGGCCACTAGCCAGAATAGGCTCATCGTTTTTTATCCATGATATGTACCGCCTCCAATCACTGTGACATGACCATGTACTAAATAGCTGAAGGGAATGGCATGGAGAGCATCTCAGAAAACTCAGATATCAGTGTGGCCAGGAAACTCTCAGTGGAGAAACCCTGCTTTGGGCCTTTTGCTTACATTTTGTTCTGTTGCCCTGAATGTCAGGAAGGTATTTGCCTCTGGCCACCCCTTTGTGAAGACTGAAAAAAAACAGTTATCAAATGGAAATGAATGAGGATCACCTGTGGCTCTTGGCATAATTGCTTTGGAAAGGGAGGTGTCTGAATCAGCCACTTGGCCCTGTGTGAGGCTCCAGCTTAGCACATGATGGATCTAAAGAAAGATCCCGTGTGTGCATCCAAAACCAAAATGGCAAAAAGATCAGTCATTGTGGATGAAGTCTCTAGCCTTTTTCTGTGATGTTCCTGACTCCATCAAGTGAGAATAGGGATCCTTTGGGTCAAATGAGTTCTTCAAAGCCCTGCAGAAGTGCTTGGGTTTTCTCATGACTCCAAACCACATAAAGAATCTATACCTGACATTCAGTAGGCCTCAAAATGGAGAAGCAGAGGTGTATTAATGGCAGGTCTATTTAATCCCTCCTGGTTCACAGGAATGGTGTCCAGGCCACCCTGACTTTAGGCAAATGAGGGCCAAGGGTGCTCATTTTGGTCACTGTCTTGGGCTGCGCCCCTCATGGAAACCTTCAGCCAGAGGTTATTATGAGTGTCTATATGGAGAAGATGAGGGCCTTGTGGGAGTGTTTAGGTTTTAATTTTGGTCATTTGTGTGGCGATTGGAAGAAATGACTGGGTCCAACTGGGCTTGAACTCTGGTGTGAGTTCAAGGGGACTTAGAGACTGAGTTCTGGAACTAAACTCAGAGAAGTATTGCCATGAATTGTGTTGGGATTTTAGCAGGCCACACATGAGAGTCGCCCTTATAAACTGAGATCTAGGTCCAGGGTGGCTTTCCACAGAGCACTGAGAATCTCAGCCTGGATATCACATGATTTTTCCTGAAACACTTGGCAGGCATACTTGAGCGTCAAAACACACATGGACCTCACATTGTAGACCTCAATAGTCCTGGATTTCTGTGACCTTTTGGCCACTCCTTAGGAAGACTTGCCTGTGAGAGTTTTCCAGAGGTTTCATTGAAATGAGCTTCCTCACCATTTAATGTTTCCTGAAAAAATTGAAACCAACAGTGCCTCCAACCTCATGCTTGAATAATGACTCGATAAATACCATGAAATTTTTTAAATTCCTTTGACCAGGTTGCACAGGAGAACCTTTGGATGTACTGTTGCTGACGATGAGTGTACCAGACATTTCCTTGATTGACTAAGTTTTATGAAAATGGTGTAGAACAGAGATGCCAGTAAGTTCAAGCCTGCTGATTAGTGGACCTAGAGCAGAGATGTGCAGTTATGTGATAAAACTTCTGTCGTGGGTCCTTGTGGATCTGCCTTTGACTTCCAAATGGCATGTGGCTGACATGGTGCATCCAGCAGACCCTTATATGTAAAGGCATCTTTTTATAAGAAGAGGTTTAAGGGAAATGTTCACAATCAGGTTATTATGGTCAAGGGGGCAAACTATGTGGGCTAGAAACCTGGTTGGTGCATTCTCCTGCTGACCCTGACCCACCACACATGACAGAACTCTCTCAAGCACTGTGTTCCAGTTGAGCTCCTTGTATTCCATGAAGCAAATACCAAATTCCCAGTGCAGCACCAAGAATCACCACGAAATGTGGAGGATGACCAAATGGTTTCACAGTCAACATGTGGATACACTTAGCTCCCCGTGGCCACAGTTTACCTACAAAGAGAGAATTCAGCACTGCTGCCTCATGTTCATTGGAAAATAAGAAACCATATCCACAAGGTCAAAGAGATGAAGACCCAGCTTTGATGGTCTCCCTAGAAAGGAAGCTAAAGATCCTGACAACAACATATGTTTTAAGTGCCCAACCTCAGAGACAGTTTCTCAAGAAGTCTTTAGGCAGGCAGAGGTCCATGTTTGTGGAGTTTTTACCCTGTCCCTTACTTTTGGAAACTCCTCTACCACTTCCAAGGTTGTAAACTCCTGATCGTATTCCATTCCAGATATGTAGTCACGGATTTTCTAACTCTTCTCCTCTAATTGTGTCTTACTTGGGGCGAAGGTGATATCTAGGTGTTGTTCTTGATGAGAGTGGGAAGATTTTTGTGTACCACATATTTGCATACACATTGGATTCATTTTCCTATTTTCCATTCGATATACTGAATCCCTGACACTAACTCACACCCTACTAGACTCTGATTACTAATCCTAATATGATGGAGGAAAGTAACCCAAACATTATAGAAACATAAGCAGTTCAGAGGAGGCATGGTGTATAGTTGGACTTGCTTTTTGCATGATAAATGGTAGGTGTTATAAATATAGTCAATTGTTAATTGAAATAGTTCTCCATTGTTTTTAATGTTAACTTATTTCTGAATTCCTGTCTCCATTTCTCTGGAGCCTATTCAGCACATGTATTTTTATATGCACATATAGAATCCTACCTGGTATCACACGTACATTTTTGTGAGGTGGCTGACTTTGCAGATACAAATTGTGAGAAGAGATCACTCCTCCTAAACGCTTTTGGATCTTAAAATTCCACCTATGGGTGAGGTTCCTAGTTGAACAACATTATACATAAATCCATGTTCACTAAAATGAATACTTTTTAATCTGTGGATGATATATATTTCATGATAAATTTTGATATGCATATATATTTATATATTGCTACTTTTTAATGTATCTGTGATATATATATATATATATATATATATATATATATATATATATATATATATATATATATAATACACCCTCCGATTTTTCAAAATATGAAATATATGTGTCTTATATACACTCCCTAAATTTATTCATGTCATGAATGTTGATTTATAATAAAATGTTCACAAGATTATGCTCAGATATATTCATCCACCTGAAATATATATTTGATTCCTAGTACTGAAAACTAACTTTAGTAAATGGTGCTTTCAAATCCTAATGTTTCTACAGTAACTGACCCAGTTTAACATCATTGCAAGTAGATTCCTATGGGACATGATATGTATTTTGACATTCATTTTCATTCAACACTGGTACATTACTATTTTTTTCAGTTTTTGCACATAATAGGATATATATTTCATCCACAAGTTAGTAAATTTATACGTTTTTTTATAATTACAATCACTTCCTGCTTCAGAACACATGTATTCCTCTATGTTTCTTGACTCGTCTTTTCATGAGACTTCTTTCCAAAACATAATTTTTCATTTTCATAATCACTTTTGAAACTAAACTCACACACCCTTCATGATAAAACATAACCCTAATATGACCATTAGATGCATTACTCGTTGGAATGAATGATTGTATATCAATATAAGATTTCTTATATATTTTCAGATAACAATTCAATCCATGATTTAAAGTGGAAACAGTTATATTATTTATTCACAGTATTGTCAATTCATGCATTACTTCTATATTCATAGACACAGGGAACAACTCTGTGTACCCCCAACACTAATTTATACCTCTTCAAAATATTGCTCCCAGAAATGTTAGAAAAAAGTGCCCAACCTCAGAGGCAGTTTCTCAAGAGTCTTTAGGCCCAATGAGCTCCATGTTTGTGAAGTGTTTACCCTGTCCCTTACTTTTGGAAACTCCTCTACCACATCCAATATTGTGAACTCCTGAATATTTTCCATTTCAGATATGTATTCACAGATTTCCTAACTCTTCTTCTGTAATCGTGTCTTATTTGGGGCAAAGGTAATGTAAAGGCAATGTTCTGGATGAGAGTGGGAATATTTTTGTGTAGCACATATTTGCATACACATTGGATTCATTTTCCTATTTTCCATTCGAATTACTGAATTCCTGACACTAACCCATACCCTAATAGACTCTGACTACTGATCCTAAAATGATGGACAAAAATAACCAAACAGAATGGAAATGAAAGCAGTTCAGAGAAGGCATGGTGTATAGTTGGACTTTCCTTTTGCATGATAAAGTGTAGGTGTTATAAATCTAGTCAATTTTTAATTGAAATAGATCTCCATGTGTTTTTAAAGTTAACAAATATGTGAATTCCTGTCTCCCTTTCTCTGTAGCCTGTTCAGCACATGTATTTTTATATGTAAATATAGAAACATAACTGGTATCACACGTACATCCTTTTGAGTTTGGCTGTCTTGGGAGATACAAATCATGGGAAAAGATCACTCCTCCTAAACGCTGTTGGAACTTAAAATTCAACCTATGGGTGAACTTCCTAGTTGAACAATATTATACATAAATCCATGTTCAGTAAAATGATTATTTTTGGATCTGTGGATGATATATGTTTCATAGTGAATTTCGATTGGCATGCATATTGATACATTTTAGTGTCTGTGTGTGTGTGTGTGTGTGTGTGTGTGTGTGTGTGTATATATATATATATATATATATATATATATACATAAATCCACACACAAACACATATCTATATATATATATACACTCTCAAGATTTTTCAAAATATGAAATATATGTTTCTTATTATACACTCCCTAAATTCATTCGTGTTCATATATGTAAATTTATAGTCAACATTTCACAAGATTATTCTCATAAAAATTCATCCACTTGAAATACGTATTTGTTTCCTACTACTGAAAACTAACTTCAGTGAATAGTGCATACAAATCATAATATTTCTACAGTAACTGACACAGTTTAGCATCAATGCAAGTAGATTCCTATGGGATATGATGTGTATTTTGACGTTCATTTTCATTCAACACTGGTGCATTACTATTTTTTCAGTTTTTGCACATCATAGGATATATATTTCATCCACAAGTTAGGAAATTTATAGGCTTTTTTTATACTTACCATCAAATCCTGCTTCAGAACATATGAATTCCTCTATATTTCTTGACTCATCTTTTTATGAGATTTCTTTCCAAACACATTATTTTCCATTTCCATAATAACTTTTGAAGCTAAACTCACACACCCTTCATGATAAAACATAACCCTAATATTACCATTAGATGTATAACTCGTTGGAATGAATGATTGTATATCAATATAAGATTTCTTACGTATTTTCAGATATCAATTCAATCCATGATTTAAAGTGGAAACAGTATATTATTTATTCACAGTATTGTCAATTCATGCATTTCTTCTACATTCATAGACACAGGGTACAACTCTGTGTACCCCCAATACTAAGTTATATCTCTTCAAAATATTGCTCCAAGAAATGTTAGAAGAAATACTCATGTCACCTGATCTACATATACATTTTATCACAGTAATATTCTGATCACAAAATGAAAAGGTCACACTTCTGATTGTAGCAAATCCTAGATGGAAAGTGATCCTGGATTACTAAAAACATCCATGTCCAGGTTGCCTAATGCTCTCCAATGTCAATCATATTGGTGACTACATATTTGTTTCTTCCTAAGATTATATATTGAAACTCAACCTTATTGATAATGTCTAATCCTATCATTCACTTTATACTTTGCCTGGTTTCATAATGTGTGTATTGATATCTGATTTCCTACATAATTTTCCCAGTTCATCATTGTGACTGACTCTCCACATGTGCTGAAATTTACATTCACTCTCTAACCAAAAACCTAGGGCTATTGAACTTTTGGTCCAAATCCTATACTCACTCTTCTTCCGAAACAGACCGACTATCTTCCTAATCCTAACAACTATCCCTTTTTGACTGGATGAACTCTTCTACATTCAATCATCCAGGGTACAAGGTGATATGCCATTGTGTATTGATTTATCTGAGACATCTGTGCGAACGAAATTCAATGCTAAGTATTCCAATCAAGGACCCAATGCCCTTCTGGGCTTAAAATCTTACCTAGATTTCTGTTTTCATACTTATATTTCACATCTATATTCTTATAAATATCCCAGGTTCCCAATACCATTATTCATCCAGCAGAATGATTCCTAACTCAAATCGAACATGTTATTAACCCTAATCATCCATTGTTCCCTCAATCTAACTTTATAGAAGAACAGGGACAGAGTTGATCTTAATATAGAGGAATATAGGGGATCTTCCACCCGCTGAGAACCTCAAAGGTCCATGCAGAAATTATCCCTGGGGAAGATGAAGGCAGCTATAAAGGACCTGAGAGGGCAAAAGTCATCTTGTAAGGCAAACAACCTGGTAAGGATGAAGGGATGTGTGTGAATCAGGCTCTCTCTTCTTAATGTAGAGAAGATGGACCAAACCAGTTCTGTGTGAGAGCTGTTCCTGGGTGCCTATGGTTGATATACCATTCTAAGTTGTGAAAGTGTCACAGAAAGTAGGGGCAGCCTCCATCTCATGGGACCCTTTGAAGGAACTGTTAGGACAAAGTGGTTGCCAAACCAGTGACCTCATTCAGTTCCGAACGGAAGTGACCTATCTCACTTCCTTGGTCTTGGAACACTCTGAACTTGGAATCCCGGAAGCCAGGCACACAGAACCAGTCCCAGACCCAGTCCCAGTGGGCTCACTTGTTTGGTTTTACCAAGGACAGAATCAGTCTTTCTTGGTACCTACTGATTTGAGAATGGCCAAATGCCAGGAGAGCTTTGGAGAGTGGCCTTCCCTGAGAAAGAAGGTAGTGGCTCAAAGCTGGCTCCTGACAACTTCAAAGAGTTGGCCAAAAATTCCAGCTCTGAGACAGTACAGGGCATTTTGGGGGAACATAGTATGGTACAACAGTCAGAGGAAATTCCGAGAGTCAAAGACCTACTTGGGGGAAGAAAGTCCTATGTTGTTGTGGGTGTGAGTTTGTTGTTTTGTCTCATGTTCTGAGAATTGGTAGGAAAGGCCGTTTGTTTGATTTGAAGTGGACTGTTTCTAGTAAGTCGTTTGACAAGGCAAGTGTTTCTATGTCTATGTATCCCACTGTGTTTGTAGTTGTAGACATTAGAAAACATAATGCATCAATGAATGTGTCCTGTCTAGTACAATGCTTCCCAAAATTCATACTGCCCGATTCATGATTGGACTGCAGCTTTCCTTATGGATGGGTACCAATGACTAACTTCCTAATTTCCTGTTTTATTCCTGAATTCTGGCCACTCTCCGGAATAGGCTCATGGTTTTCTGTCCAAGATATGTACCACCTCCAAGCTCTGTGACATGGCCATGTACTGGAGAGCTGAAGGAAATGGGAGCATCTCAGGAAACTCAGATATCAGTGTGAACAGTAAAGACTATGTGGAGAAACCCTGCTTTGTGAATTTTGCTTACCTATGGTTCTGGTGCTGTGAATATCTAGAAGGTCTTTGCCTTAGGCCACCCCTTTGTGAATCCTGAAGAAAAGAGTTTTCAAATGGAAATGAATAGGCATCACCTGTGGCTCTTTGTTTTATTGCTTTGTAAAGAGATGTGTCTTAATCAGCATATTTTCCCAGTGTGATTATTTGGAGAAGTAGATCAGTATTAATGGCAGGCCTATTTGATCATTCCTGGTTAACAGGAAGGGTTTCCAGGCCACCCTGACTTTAGGCAAATTAGAGGCAAGGAAGATTATTTGGGCACTGTCTTGGTATGCACCCCTCATGGAAACCTCATCCCAGGGGTTAAGATGAGTGTCTATATAAAAGAAGATGAGGGCCATGTGGGAGTGTTTTGGCATTAATTGTGGTCAGTTGTGTGGCAGTAGGAAGAGATTCCTGGGTCAACCTGGGCTTGAACTATGGTGTGATTCCCCTTAGAGACTGAGTTTTGGAACTGAACTCAGAGAAGTATTACCATGAATTCTGTTGGGATATTAGAAGGTCACGCATGAGAATTGCCCTTGGAGACTGAGATTTAGGCCCAGGATGGCTTTCCACAGAGCACTGGGAATCTCAGCTAGGATATCACATGATTTTATTCTGAAAAACTTGGCAGCCATACTTGAGAGTCAAATCACACATGGAACTCACATTGTAGACCTCAATGGGCCAGGCTTCATTTGACCTTTTGGCCACTCTTTGGGAAGACTTGCCTGTGAGAGTTCTCCTGAGCTTTCATTGAAATGAGCTTCCTCACCATTTAATGGTTCCTGAATGAATTGAAACCCACAGTGACACCAACTTTATCCTTGAAAAATGGCTAGATAAATACCATGGAATATTTGAAATTCCCAAGAGCAGGTGGCACTGGAGAATCTTTGGATGTTCTGTTGCTGATCATGAGTGTACCAGACAGTGCCTTGATTTACTGGGTTTCATGAAAATGGTGTAGAACAAAGGTGCCAGTACGTTGGAACCTGCTTAGTAGTGGGCCTAGAGTAGTGGTTTGCAGGTGTATGATAAAACATCTGTGATGGGGCCACATGGATCTGCAATTGGCTTCCAAATGCCTTGTGACTGACATGGTGCAGCCAGCAGACCCTTATATGTTAAGGCATCTTGTTACATTGAGAGGTTTTAGGGCAATGTTCAGAATTGGGTTGCTGCAGACAAGGAGGCAAGCTTTGTTGAATAGAAGCCTGGTTGGGGCATTCTCCTGCACACCCTGACCCACCACACGTGAGAGTATTCCCTCCAGCACTGTGTCCCCGTTGAACTCATGGTATTTACTGATGCCAATACCAAACTCCCAGTGCAGCAGTAAGAATCACCAGGAAAAGTGGAGGATGACCAAATGGCTTCTCAGTCCACACGAGGAGACACTTAGCTCCCAGTGGCCACAGTTTACCTACAATGAGGGAATTCAGAACTGCTGCCTCATGTTCACTAGAAAATAAGAAACCATGTCCTTCAGGTCACATATATGCAGATCCAGCTTTGATTGTCTCACTACAAAGGAAGCTGAAGCTCCTGACAACAACATATATTACAAGGTCCCAACTTCAAAGGCAGTTTCTCAAAGAGTCATTAGGCCAGCAGAACTCCATATTTGTGGAGTATTTACCCTATCCCATACTTTTGGAAATTTCTCTACCGCCTCCAAGGCTGTGAACTCCTGAGCATTTTCATTTCCACATACGTATTCACAGATTTTCTAACTCTTCTCCACTAATTGTGTCTTAATTGGGGCGAATGTTATGTCAAGGCATTGTTCTGGATGAGAGTGGGATGATTTTTGTGTAGCACATATTTGCATACACATTAGATTCATTTTCATATTTTCCATTTGAAATACTGAATCCCTGACATTAACCCATAACCTACTAGACTCTGACTACTAATCCTAATATGATGGAGAACAAGAAACCTAACAGAATAGAAATACAGGCCGTTCATAGGAGGCATGGTGTATACTTGGACTTCCCTTCTGCTTTATCAAGGGTATGTGTTATAAATCTAGTAAACTTTTCATTGTAATAGTTCTCCATGAGTTTTTAAAGTTAACACATATGTAAATTTCTGTCTCCCATTCTCTGTAGCCTATTCATCACATGTATTTTTTATGCATATTTAGAATCCTACCTGGTATCACAAGTACATTTTTGTAAGCTCGCTGATTTTGAAAGATACATATTGTGATAAGATATCACTCCCCCTAAATAATGATGGAACTGAAAATTAAACCTATTGGTGAATTTCCTAGATGAACAACATTATATATAAATCGATGTTCAGTAAAATGAATATTTTTGGATATGTGGATGATATGTATTACACGGTGAATTTCGATTAGCATTTATATTGCTACATTATAATGTCTGCGTGTGTCTATCTATCTATCTATATATATATATATATATATATATATATATAATATATATATATATATATACTGTCCAGATTTTTCAAAATATGAAATATATATGTCTTATTATACACTCCCTAAATTCACTTATGTTTCTATATGTGGTTTATAATCAACTTTTCACAAGATAATTCTCAGAAATATTCATCCGCCTGAAATACATATTTATTTCCTAGTACTGAAAACTAACTTCAGTGAATGGAGCTTACAAATCCTAATATTTCTACAGTAACTGAATCAGTTTAACATCAATGCAAGTAGAATCCTACGGGACATGATGTGTATTTTGAAGTTTATTTTTATTCAATATTGGTACATTATTATTTTTTCAGTTTATGGACATCATAGGATATATCATTTCATCCACAAGTTCAAAAATTTATAGGCATTTGTTTCACTTTTAATCACTTCCTGCTTCAGAACACATGTATTCCTCTAAGTTTCTTGACTGGTCTTTTCATGAGATTTTATACCAAACACATTAATTTTGATTTTCATAATCACTTTTGAAGCAAAACTCACATACCATTCATATTAATTATCACTCTGATATTACCATTAGATGTATAACTGGTTTGAATGAATGATTGTATGTCAATATAAGATTTCTTATATCTTTTCAGATATCAATTCTATCCATTATTTAAAGTGGAACCAGTTATATTATTTATTCACACTATGGTCTATTCATGCATTATCTCTATATTCATAGACACAGTGTACACCTCTTTGTACCCCCAATACTAATTTATACGTCTTCAAAATATTGCTCCCTGAAATGGTGGATGTGGACTCATGTCACCTGATCTTTATATACATTTAATCACAGAAATATTCTGGACACAAAATGCAAAGGTCACACTTATGATTGTATAAAAGCCCAAATGGAAAGAAAACATGGATTACTAACAACATCCATGTCCAGGTTCCCTAATGCTCTCAAATGTCAATCCTATTGGTGACTACATATGTGTTTCTTCTTAAAATTATATATTCAAACTCAACCCAATTGAAAATGTCTAATCCTATCTCTCACTTTATACTTTGCCTGATTTCATTATGTCTCTATTGCTATCTGCTTTCCTACATATATTCCCCAGTTCATCATTGTGACTGACTCTTCACATGTGCTGACATTTACATTCACACCCTAATAAATAACCTATTGCTAAAGAACTTTTGTTCCAAATCCTATACTCACTCTTCTTCCTAAACATACTAACTATCTTCTTAATCCTACTGAGTATCCCTTTTTGACTGGATGTTCTCTTCTACATTCAATCATTCAAGGTACAAGGTCTTATGCTATTGTATATTGATTTATCTGAGACATCGGTGCAGAATGTAATTCAACGCTAAGTATCACAATTAAGGGCCCAATGCCCTTCTGGGCTTCAAATCTTACTTAGATTTCTTTTTTCATACATATATTTCATCTCTATATTCTTAATATAATCACAAGTTTCCAATACCATTATTCATGCAGCAGAATAATTCCTAACCCAAATGGAACATGTTATTAACACTAACCATACACTGTTTGTGTTAATAACATGTTTACAGAAGAGCAGGGACAGTGTTGATCTTACAATACAGGAATGTAGTGGATCTTCCATCTGCTGAGAACCTCAATGCTCCATGCAGAAATGATCCCTGGAGAAGATGTAGGCAGGTATGAAGGACCTGAGAGAGCAAAAGTTATCTTCCATTGCAAACAACCTGGTCAGGATGAAGGGATGTTTCTGAATCAGCCTCGCTCATCTTAATGTAGAGAAGATGGACCAAACCAAGACTGTGTGGAGAGCTCTTCCTGGTTCCCTATGGTTGATATACCATTCTAACTTGTGAAAGTGTCACAGGAAGTAGGAGCAGCCTCCATCTCATGGGACCGTTGGAAGAAACTCTTAGGACAAAGTGGTTGCCGAGGCAGTGATCTCATTCAGTTCCTGAAGGAAATGACCTCAAAGCACTTCCTTATTGATGGAACTCTCTGAACATGGGATCCAGGACGCCAGGCAACCAGATCCAGTCCCAGTCCCAGTCCCAGTGGTCTCACTTGTTTGGATTTACCAAGGACAGAATCAGTCTTTCTTGGTACCTACTAAGGTGAGGCAGCCAAATGCCTGGAAAGCTTGGAAGAGGGGTTTTTCCTGGAAAAGCAGGTAGTGGCTCACTCCTGGCTCCTGACAACTTCACAGAGTTGGCCAAGGAGACCAGATCTGAGACAGGACAGGACATTTCGGGCGAACATAGTATGGCCCACCAGTCAGAGGATACTCCGGATAGTCTCATACCTATTTGGGGGAAGAAGGTGTCATTGTCGGTGTGGGTGTGGGTTTGTGGTTTTGTCCCATGTTCTGAGAATAGGAAGAAAAGTCAGTTTGTTTGGTTTTGAGTGAAATGTTTTTAGTAAGTCGTTTAACAAGGCAAGTGTTTCTGGGTCTGTGTATCACACTGTGTCCGTGGTTGTAGACATTAGAAAAGAGAATGCATCAATGGATATGTCCTGTCTAGTAGAAAGCTTCCCAGCATTCATCCTGCCCATTTTATGAATGGACTGTGGATTGCCTTATTAATTGGCAATACCTGCTACCTTCTTAAGTTGCTGTTTTCCTCCAGAATTCTGGACACTCTCCAGAATAGGCTCATGGTTTTGTGTCTAAGTTATGTACCACACCCAAGCTCTGTGACAAGGCAATGTTCTGGATAGCTGAAGGAAATGACGAGCACCTGAGAAAACTCAGATATCAGTTGACCAGGAAAGTCTCAGTGGAGAAACCCTGCTTTGGGCCATTTGCTTGCCTATTGTTCTGTTGCCCTGAGAGTCAGGAAGTCTTTGTCTCACACCACCCCTTTGTGAATCCTGAAGAAAATAGTTTTCAAATGGAAATAAATAGGCTTCACCTTTGGCTCTTTACTTAATTGATTTGGAAAGAGTTGTGTCTGAATCAGCCTCTTGGCCCAGTGTGATTCTTTGACTTAGATTCTCAGCACCTGATGGTTCTAAAGAAAGATCCCATGTGTGCATCCAAATCAAAAATGGCAAAAAGAGCTGTAATTGTGGATGAAGTCTTCTGCCTTCCTCTGTAAGGTTCCTGAATTCCATCAAGTGAGAATAGGGATCATTTGGGTCAGATGAGTTCGTCAAAGCCCTTCTGAGGCTATCCCGTAGGTGCTTACGTTTTCTCATCACTCCAATTCACATAAAGTATCTTTAAGCGACACTCAATAGGCCTCAAATGGGAAAAGTGGAGCAGTATGTCAGGGAGGACTTTTTGATCACTCCTGGTACAAAGGAAGGGTGTCCAGGCCACCGTGAATTTAGGGAAATGAGGAGCAACAGAGCTTATTTTGGACACTGTCTTGGGCTGCGTCCCTCATGGACACCTCCAGCCAGAGGTAATGATGAGTGTCAATATGGAAGAAGATGAGGACCATGTGGGAGAATTTCGGTTTTATTGTGGTCATTTGTGTGGCAGTTGGAAGAGATGACTGGGTCCACCTGGGCTTGAACTCTGGTGTGATTCCCCTTAGAGACTGAGTTCTGGAACTCACCTCAGAGAAGTATTGCTATGAATTGTGTTGGGATTTGAGGAAGCCACGCATGAGAGTCATCCTTGGAAACTGAGATGAAGGCCCAGGGTAGCTTTCCACAGGGCACTCTGATCTCAACCAGGATATCACATGATTTTATTCTGAAAGACTTGGAAGCCATTGTTGAGAGTCAAAACAGACAATGACATCACATTTTAGACCTCAATGGCCCTGGCTTCATGTGACCTTTTGGCCACTCTTTGGGAAGCCTTGCCTGTGAGAATTCTCCAGAACTTACATTGAAATGAGTTTCCTCAACATTTAATGGTTCCTGAATGAATTGAAACCCACAGTGCATCCAACTTCATCCGTGAAAAATGGCTAGATAAATACCATGAAAATTTTCAATTTCCCATGACCAGGTGGCACTGCAGAACCATTGGATATCCTGTTGCTGATCATGAGTGTACCAGACAGTGCCTTGATTGATTGGGTTTCATGAAAATAAGTTGGAGCCTGCTGAGTAGTTGTCCTAGAGTAGTGGTTGGCAGGTGTGTGAAAAAACATCTGTGGTGGGGCCATGTGGATCTGCCATTGGCTTCCAAATGGCTTGTGACTGACATGGTGCAATCAGCAGACCCTCCTATGCAAAGGCATCTTGTTATATGGTGACGTTTCAGGGCAATGTTTACAATCAGGTTGCTATGTTTAAGGGGGCAAGTTATGTGGGATAGAAGCCTGGTTGGTGCATTCTCCTGCATACCCTAACGCACCACGCCTGAGAGAACTCGCTCCAGCACTGTGTAACAGTTGAACTCCTTGGATTCCATGAAGCAATTACTAAACTCCCAATGCAACAGCAATAAACACATATAGAATCCTACCTGGTACCACACCTACATTCTTGTGAGGTGAACGATGAGGCAGATACAAATTGTGAGAGAAGATCACTCCTCCTAAATGCTGTTGGAACTGAAAATATAACCAATGGGTGAGCTTCCTAGTTTTACAACATTATATATAAATCCATGTTCAGTAAAATGAATATTTTTAGATCTGTGAATGATATATATTTCATGATGAATTTCGAATAGCATATATATTGCTAGTTTTTAATGTGTGTGTGTATGTATATATATGTGTGTTTGTATGTATATATATGTGTGTGTGTGTGTGTGTATATATATATATATATATATATATATATATATATATATATATATACATACACACATTCTCCAGATTTTTCAAAATATGAAATATTTGTATCTTAATATACACTCCCTTAATTCATTCATATTCATGTATGTGGATTTATGATCATCTTTTCTAAATATTATTCTCAGAAATATTCATCCACCTGAAATACTTTTTTGTTTTTAGTACTGAAAACTAACTTCAGTGAATGTTGCATACAAATCCTAATATATCTAGAGTAACTGACCCAGTTTAACCTCAATGCAAGAAGATTCATATGGAACATGATGTGTATTTTGATGTTCATTTTAATTCAACACTGGTACATTACTATTTCTTCAGTTTATGCACATCATAGGATATATATTTCATCAAAAAGATCACAAAATTATAGGCATTTTTTCACTTTCAATCACTTCCTACTTTAGAACACATGTATTCTTCCATATTTCTTGACTGGTCTTCTCAAGATTCTTTTTTACAAACACATTATTTTCGATTTTTTAAATCACTTTGAAGCAAAACTCACACACCCTTCATTATAAACCATAACCCTAATATTAACATTGATGTATAACTTGTTGGAATGAATGATTGTATATCAATATACGATTTTTTATATTTTCAGATATCAATTCAATCCACCATTTAAAGTGGAACCAGTTATATTACTTATTCACAGTTGGTCTATTCATGCATTATCTCTATATTCATAGACACCGGGTACACCTGTTTGTACCCCAAATACTAATTTATAAGTCTTCAAAATATTGCTCCCAAAAATGGTGGAAGAAATACTTATGTCACCCGATCTATATATACATGTTATCACAGTAATATTCTGGACACAAAATTCAAAGGTCAAACTTATATTTGTACCAAAGCCTAAATGGAAAGTGAACATGGATTACTAAAAACATCAATGTCCAATTTGCCTATTGCTCTCAAATATCAATCCTATTGATGACTACATATTCGTTTCTTCCTAAGATTATATATTCAAACTCAACCCTGTTGAAAATGTCTAAACCTATCACTGACTTTATACTTTTCCTGATTTTGTAATGTCTGTATTGATATCTGCATTCCAACATATTTTCTCCAATTCATCATTGTGACTGACTCTTCACTTGTGTTGACATTTACATTCACTCTGTAACCAAAACCCTATTGCTAAAGAACTTTTGTTCCAAATTTTATACTCACTCTTCTTCCTAAACCTACCGACTATCTTCCTAATTTTACCGACTATCACTTTTGAATGGATGTTCTCATCTACATTCAATCATCCAAGTAAATGTAGGGCGAGTGTCAGAGGATGAGACCACCAAGAGACTATCTCATGCAACAGAAAGGGTTTATTTGGGGTCCAGAATGCTGGGGCTTAGAGCTCACTTGAATAGAGCAGAGAGCCCTGAGAACATCTTAAGCAGAACTTATATAATTTTCTTGGAGAGGGCAGGGAGGGAAGTTTATTGATGGGTCAGGGCGAGTTAGCGGTTTGTGTGTAAACGCGTGAGGGAGTACATTCTGCAGTTTGGCAGTTGGGGACAGCACATTCTGGGAACAAGATTAGGAAACATTTCTCAACATTTCAACAGTGTTTTGTTAAGCATACAGAAAAACAGGAAGTGACAAGTACATATTTTATTAACATTTCATTCCCCACTTCTTCTTCTGGCTACTTTTAATCATAAAAGTGATTGTTGGGGGGTGTCACATTTTATGTATGCTAGTGGGGTATTAACATAAGTTTAACTTGTCCAATTTGAGCTTGGAGAAAAGAAATTACATGGTTGAGAAACAGGGTTTTATAGTAAGCAATAAAATGAGGATTATTATTGGACCGGCCAGGGTTGATTAAAACGTAGTTAACCAGGGGGACTGTGTAAACCAAGACTCAAACCACCAATTTTGGGTCTCTATCTCTCTTTGATGCTCTTCAAGGCATCTTTTTAATTTACTCATAGGGTTTGTTACAACTCCAGTATGGTCGACATAAAAAAAAAAAAAAAACATTCTTTCCTCAATGCAGCACAAAGGCTCCCTTCTCTCATGAAATGGAGGTCCAAACCTCGACTTTTCTGTAAAACAACTTCAAAGAGAGAGGTAAAAGATTCCTGCAAAGTTGTGATGGAATTTTCTAATATCTTTAAGTTTTGATCTATTGCTTCTTCTAATTGGGTCATTTGTTGTGTCCCATGGACCAGGGCAGTGGTTCCTGTGCGAACCCAGGCAGCAACTCCTATTCATAATAGAATGGCTAAGGTGAGAGATATATGTTCCCAACTGAACCGGGTTGTATGCCCCTCTATTTGATCTTCCAATGAACCTGCGTCATAATAGAGCACTCTGGGAAACATCTGCACCATTACACAATTAATCACTTCTGTTGACCATTTCATAAAAACATAAACAACGTTTAAGTATATAGAATTATATTGTTGTAGGGACGGACAAGGCAAGGCACCTAAGATAGCACTAAAGACAAGGAAACAGTCATATTTGGTTGTAACCAGATTCAGAGGGCATTGCTTCTGTTGTAATCAATTAATCCCCTGAAACCCAAGTTTAGGTAGTTTCAGAATTTTGTACCCAACATGTAAGGGAGGGGGCTCTGAAGTTCACAGTCTGCAGAAGTTCACAAAGAGCAGTTTTTGTTTCTGATTTTTCCTCAGTTCTGGGCAAGTTAAATTTTCAAGGACACCTGGGTGGGGGAGAGCTTTTTTTTCCCTTTTTTTCCCCCTGCCAGCTGTTTCCATGGAGCCCAGTTTGTAACTTATTCATCTTAGCAATGTAGCCATCTCTATGAAGCCCCAGCTAAAGGACAGAAGCCTTGATCACATATGTTGTGAAAAACTAGTAAGGGTGTGTCTAGCTCAGGAGTGCTGATTTTTTTCAGCCAGTTGCCAGGTAGACCAGGGCAACACAAAAAGAGGAAGTTTATCTACACTGAACTCTTTTATAGGGACTCTTTTGCTGAAAGTCCTAAAGTTAGCCATGGTGAAAACTTCTGGATAAGGTCAGTTAAGACTTTCCTGTGGGCCTGGTACAGAGGGGGAAGACGGGGAATGCAGGGCTGAGAGCAGCTCTTTGGATCTGAGAATGAGGAAGGAGAGATGTAAAAAAATAATGGAAAAGGGTTTTGAGATCTTCCTAGCAACAAAAACATGAGTAGTAGAACGGGTAGAACAGAGCGGGAGATGGGAGTGAGTATCCCAAAAAGCCTGTAAGGGACTTTAAATTCTTAGTAACCTGTTTTCAGTGATGGCAAAGCAACTTTAAAGGCCATTTTCATTACATCTTGGATAGGGGTCTGAGGGCTCTTCTCAGCTGGTTTGAGCTTTGGGTTAGCTGGTAAGAGGACCTGGTGGGACCCAGTGTGGGCACTGACAGGAGAAGAGAGGAGTGAGTGAGTGGAGGGTTACCTCAGTACCTGCTACCTCAGCAAGGGGGCAATGGTCTGAGAAACGGTGGAGGTTTGGGTTTTTAATATAGTAATTGGAGGGGAGAAATCAAGTTGATGAGGTGGGAGTGACAACAGAGAGTCTAGAGCAGAAGGCTGAGGGTGAGCATGTATTGGAGAAGCATAGTTCACGATGTGAGCAAAGGAGAGAAAAGGCCTCCACATAGAGGAATCTCCTTTCACCCTTTTGAGCACTTGCAGAAGTTAAAAAGGTCACACAGAATTTGAGGATCTAGAGACCCCTCTGGGGGCCATCGGTTTTGGTTGTCTAATTGGTAATATGGCCAATGCTGTGTAGAGAATTTCATGAGTAGTTTGGGTTCCATGTGGCAGTCCCTGTATGCTCACATCCCCATGACTTACAGAAGATGTCGGCGTTCCCCGCACACAGCCTTGACTGTTTGTGGCTTTGATAGTACACTGGGCAAACATAGTAATCTAGGCTAGCCAACCAGCATCTGGCTCGCGTGTCCCTACATCAATAATGTTTGTTTCCATTATCTATGGTATGGAAAAAATTTAATGGAATTTTAGTGGGATCCTCTTCATTAGGGATATCCCAATCGGGAAGACCTATACGCAGCTGACAAATGTCTGGCTGGAGAGATGGCCACCAGGTCCCTAAGCGGGCTGTATGCAAGATAGACCATACTTCCGTTCCAGTAGGATTTGTGATCAGCCATCGCTGCTGAACAGGCTTATGAGGGTTAGGACTACTGGTGGTCAAGGGGAGAGTCTATAGCCTTATCCACACAGCGAATCCACAATTTGAAAAGGTTTCCAGTCTTTTCCAGTTTCCAGCCAGAGTCTGGACAGGGCACAGGCTTGAGATGAGAGGTAGGGATCCAGGAAGTGATTTTGACTACCTTTACCCTGTAGGTGTTATAAGTAGCACCTGGTATGGTCCTTTTCAGCGGAGTTCCAGGGATGACACCAGATGTCGTCTTACGTAGACGAAGTCTCTACTTGATATCGCTGTAGAGTCCCCTCATCCCCAGGTTGGCAGGCAGTGGCCAGCTGTTTTCACAGGTATCCCTGAGTTCTTTCAAGAGCTTTAAGTCTGTTAAGCAAGGGGGTGTGGAAGGAATCATTAGGTCTTAGAGTTGGGGTAGGTCCCTTACTGGAGGAGGGACACCATAGAGAATTTCACAGGGTGTGAGGTTACACAAAGAAATAGATTGAGTATTTCTTGCATGAAACAGTACATAAAGCAGGAGCATAGTCCAATCTTTTATGCCGGTCTCTAAGTTTAATTTCGTTATGGTCTCTTTAATGGTTCTATTCATTCTTTCTACCTGTCCTGAACTCGGGGGTCTGTAAACACAATGTAACTTCCAATTAATCCCCAGGGTCCTTGCTAACCTCTGAGTTACCTGGGCCACGAACGCCGGTCCATTATCAGACCCTATTACTTTAGGCAGGCCGTACCTTGGAAAAATATCTTCCAGGATCTTCTTGACCACCATTTGCGCTGTTTCATTTTTTTTTCTTTTCTTTTTTTTTTTTTGGGGGGGGGAAAGCTTCAATCCATCCTGAAAATGTATCTACAAAGACTAGGAGATATTTAAGTCCATTCCTTGCTGGCTTAATTTCAGTAAAGTCCACTTCCCAGAATTGTCCTGGTCTGGTTCCTCGTAGGTGCTTTCCTGCAGGAAGCTTGGAAGGGTAAGAATTAACCAATTGATGGACCCAACAGGCTTTTGTTATCCATTCAGTTGTTTCCTTTCACTGTGAGTTGGTTAATGGAAAACTCTGTTCTTGATCCTTCAGAAATGAATGCAGTTTCTTTGAACCAAGGTGAGTGATTTGATGTACATTTTCTAGTGACATAGTTAGAGCCGTGATTATAGGAGTTTTTACTGAAGGATTTAGAAATTCCACTTGGGGGCCTTCAGGGTAAAAAGTTATTTTGGCCCAGAGCTTTGTGAGCAGATCTCTGCCAATCAATGGGGCCGTGCATTCTGGGATTACTAGGAATGAGTGATGGATTTTTCCTTTCCCCTGGTCCATTGTCCTCTTAGTTGTCCAAGCCCGATATTTACTGCCATTAGCCCCTTGAATTAGAGACCTTTTATTTGATAGAGGTTCCAATGGGGCCTTAAAGGCAGAATATCTTGCCCGTGTATCCACTTCAAAGTATACTGGGGTCCCCTCCACTTCAAAAGTTACCCTGAGCTCGGGGAGAGGATCTGAGCCCCGACTTTCTTAGTAATCCTACAGAGTCAGAATGTCCAGCTGGCCTGGCTGTCTCTTTCTAGGGCACTCTTTAGCCCAGTGTCCTTTTTTTTAGAGTAGGCACATTGAATTGAGGCCAGGGGTGGCCTCTTGTGTGGGCCCCGGTGTCCCTTCCTGTCTCCATGTTTCTTAATTTCTATTCTATTTGTTGTTGTGACGAGGATCTTAGTCAATGCCTTAGTCTGTCTTTTGTTTCTTTTATCCTCCCTTTGCTCCCTAGTCTTCCTCAGTTTCTCTCTTATAGTATACCTTCTTGGCTTCTCTGACTAAACCTCTCAAAGTCATATCTTGTAATCCATCTAAGCATTGTAACTGTTTTTAATATCCAGAACAGCTTGCCCAATAAAGGCCACCATGACAGATGCCTTTGGATTCTCTCCCTGAGGATCAAAAGGATTAAATTTCCTATATGCCTCCATAATTCTCTGTAGGAACATGGAGGGACATTCATCAGTCCCTTGAATAATCTCTCTTACCTTGGCCAAAATAGTTGGTCGCCTAGCGGCCACTAAGATACCCACTATTAGAGCCCGGCAATAAGAGGAAGGATGCTCATTACCTTCACAGGTTTTGGGGTCCCAGTTGGGTCGGTGCAAGGGAAAGGCGGCTTTGCATATGTTGGGAAGTTTTGTCGGTCACCCATCTGGTCCGAGGATATTTTTTTCTAGAATCCAGGAAGATTCTCTTTTGTTCCTCTGTCATGAAGAGAGTCCCTAGGAGTTGTTGGCAGTCATCCCAAGTAGGCTGGTGTGAAAACATCAATGACTCAACCACACCTGAGACCCAGGTGGGGTCCTCGGTAAAAGGGGGATTGTTATTTTTCCAGTTATTTCGGTCTGAAGAGGAGAAAGGTAAATACTGGTAGGCTTGCATTTTTCCCCCATGGTTGTCATCAATCATTGTTCCTTAGAAATGGAGAGGGAGCAACACGTGAGTTCCAGGGATTTCAATCATTCAACGCCGGCAAATTCCTTTAGCCCGGCCAGCAACCTCCAGGAAAGGAGGGGCTGTGTTTTCCGCAGGGGAGTTATCTGGAGTGCGCTGGGCTCGCTTAGCTTCCTCCAATGGCGGAGAGGCTGAGACAGCAGCAGGGGAATTACTTAGAGGGTGTTGGGGGTTGGGGGACGAGGGCAGGGAATAAGTAGTAGGACGAGAGTCCAGTAGAGTAAAATCTTGTGACTCAGGGAGAACAGAGGTTAAAGGAGGAGGAGAAGCAGAGGGTTTGAGAGAGCATGACGGAAAGAGTAGGAGCGGGGGCAGGGGCAAGGAAAAGCTTCACACATGGAGGAGGAGAATTGCAGAGGTCCGGCAAAGTTAAGATATATGTCTCTTGATCCTGATGTCTATGTGGCGCTGGCTGAAAGTCAATATCTCTGACTTTTTAAATTAGTGGGAAGTAGAAAGATCCTTCTAGGGGCCATCTGAATCCAAAGGTGGGCCATTCTGAGGCACAGAGAGTCTGCCAGGTCCAGCGTTTAACTGAAAAAGAAAGATTCTGAGCCCTTAAGCGGACTTTGGTGCAATGATCAAGGGTCAGCAAAAGAGGCATTGAAGTGCTCTATCCCATAATGAAAGATAAACAATCAGTAAAAGCAACGACACACGACACAGACAAGACAATACAATAAAGACAGGCAATGGACGTCCAACATTGAGACCAGGACTGAGTAGCCGGCAAAACCCGATGGGCTGGCAATACCGAATCTGAAACAAAATATCACTGAGTCGAGGAGACTATTGTTCCTCGATTTCCCGAGTCATCTGGGGAGTCTCCCAGTGACGTGGCCTGTGGCTCTATGACATGTCTCTCAGCCACCGTCGGAGAGAGCTCACACTCTTCATCAACAGCCATTTGCCAAGCCCTAACCTGAAACCTGAAACTAGAAAGAGGCACCTTACATACCCCGAGAGGAGCCCGTTGGGGTCTCTCATCTGCCGCTGCTGGATCTCAGTGGAACCTCCATATGTAAAGGTCGGGCGAGCTTCCAGGGAAGAAACCACCAAGAGACTGTCTCATGCAAAAGCAAAGGGTTTATTATGGGTCCAGCATGCTGGGGCTCAGAGTTCACTTGAATAGAGCAGAGAGCCCTGAGAACAGCTTAAGCAGAGCTTATATACTTTCCTTGGAGAGGGCAGGGCAGGATGTTTATTGATGGGTCCGGACGAGTGAGCTGTTTGTGGGCAACCGGGTGAGGAATTACTTTCTGCAGTTTGGCAGCTGAGGACAGCACATTCTGGGAACAAGACTAGCAAACATTTCTCAAGATTTCAACAGTGTTTTATTAAGCATACAGAAAACAGGAAGTGATAAGTACCTATTTTATTAACCTTTCACTACCGACTACACTTTGCCAGATTTCCTAATGTCTCTATTGATATCTGCTTTCCTACATATTTTCCCCAGTTCATCATTGTGACTGACTCTTCACATGTGGTGACATTTACATTCACTCTATACCCAAAACCCTATAGCTAAAGAACTTTTGGTCCAAATCCTATGCTCACTCTCCTTTCTAAACCTACCGACTATCTTCCTAATCGTACTGATTATCCCTTTTTGACTGGAAGTTCTCTTTGACAATCAATCATCCAAAATACACGTAACTTTGCCATTGTATATTGATGTATCTGAGACATCTGTGCAGAAAATAAATCAAAGCTCAGTATCACAATCAAGGTCCCAATGCTCTTCTGGGCTTCAAATCATACCTAGATTTCTGTTTTCATACTTAATTTTCACCTATATATTCTTGTAAATATCGCAGGTTTTCAATACCATTATTCATCCAGCAGAATGATTCCTAATGCAAATTGAACCTGTTATTAACCCTAACCATACACTGTTCCCTCAATCTAACTTTACAGAAGAGTAGGGACAGAGTAGGTCTTACAATACAGGAATGTAGGGGAACTTCCTATTGCTAAGAAACTCAAAGGTACATGCAAAAATGATCCCTGGAGAAGTTGTAGGCAGCTATGAAGGAACTGAGTGAGCAAAAGTCATCTTCTCTTGCAAACAACCTGGTCAGGATGAAGGGATATGTCTGAATCATCCTCTCTCTTCTTAATGTAGAGAAGAAGGACCAAACCAGGCTGTGTGGAGAGCTGTTCCCGGTTGCCTATGGTTAATATACCATTCTAACTTGTGAAACTGTCACAGAAAGTAGGGGCAGCCTTCATTTCAGGGGAGCCTTGTAAGCAACTGTTAGGACAAAGTGGTTGCCAAGGGTGTGAGCTCATTCAGTTCCTGAAGGAAGTGACCTCAGACCTCACCTCACATCCTTGGTGATAGAACTCTCTGAACTTGGGATCAAGGAATCCAGGCACCCAAATCCCATTCCAGTCCCAGTAGCAGTGGTCTCACTTCTTTGGATTTACCAAGGACAGAATCAGTCTTTGTTGGTACCTACTGATATGAGGATGGCCAAAAGCCAGGAAAGCTCTGAAGAGTGGCCTTTCCTGAGAAAGCAGGTAGTGGATCACCGCTGCCTCCTGACAACTTTACAGAGTTGGCCAAGGAAACCAGATCTGAAACAGGGCAGGCAATTTCAGGGGAACATAGTTTGGCCCAATAGTCAGAGGACACTCCGGATAGTCAGAGACCTACTTGGGGGAAGAAGGTGCTTTGTGGGTGTGGGTGTGTGTTTGTGCTTTTGTCTCATGTTCTCAGAATAGGTAGGAATGGCGGTTTGTTTGGTTTGGAGTGAACTGTTTCTAATAAGTGATTTGATAAGGCAAGTGTTTCTATGTCTGTGTATCCCATTTGGTTCGTGGTTGTAAACATTAGAAAAGAGAATGCATGAATGGATGTGTCCTGTCTGGTAGAAAGCTTCCCAGCATTCATCCAGCCGAATATATGAATGCACTGTGACTTCCCTTATCGATGGGCAACACCTGCTATTTTCCTAAGGTCTGGTTTTATTTTTGAATTGTGGCCACTCTCCAGAATAGGCTCAGGGTTTTGTGTCCAAGCGAAGTACTACCTTCAAGCTCTGTGACATGGCCATGTACTGGATAGCTTAAGGGAATGGCGAGCAACTAAGAAAACTCAGATATCAGTGTGACCAGTAAAGTCTCAGTGGAAAAACCGTGCTTTGGGCCTTTTGCTTACCTTTTGTTCTATTCCCCTGTATTTCAGGAATTTCTTTGCCTCAGGCCACCCCTTTGTGAAGCTGAAAGAAAACATTTTTCAAATGGAAATGAATGTGCCTCACCTGTGGCTCTTTGCCTAATTGCTTTAGAAAGGGGTGTGTCTGAATCAGCCTCTTGGCCCTGTGTGAGGCTTTGGCTTAGATTCTTAGCACCTGATCGATATAAAGAAAGATCCCATGTGTGAATCCAAAACCGAAATGCCCAAAAGAGGAGTCATTGAGCATAAAGTCTCTTGCCTTCCACTGTAAGGTTCCTGACCTCCATCAAGTGAGAATAGGGATCCTTTGGGTCAAATGATTTCTTCAAAGCCCTGCACATGCTAGCCCAGAGGTGCTTGTGTTTTCTCATGACTCCAATTCACATAAAGATTCTAAACCCCACTGTCAGTAGGCCTCAAATTGGAGAAGCAGAGCAGTATTACGGCAGGCCTATTTGATCACTCCTGGGTCACAGGAAGGGTGTCCAGGCCACCCTGACATTAGGAAAATAAGGGGCAAGGAAGCCTATTTTGTACACTGTCTTGGGCTGTGTCCTTCATGGAAACTTCCAGGCAGAGGTTAAGATGAGTGTCTATATGCAATAAGATGAGGGTCATGCGGGAATGTTTTGGTTTAATTTTGGTCATTTGTGTTGGGGTTGGAAGAGATGAGTAGGTCAACCAGGACTTGAAATCTGGTCTGATTCCCCTTAGAGACTGAGTTATGGAACTGAACTCAGAGAATTATTGGCATGAATTGTGTTGAGTTTTTAGGAGTCCACACATGAGACTCGCTCTTGGAAACTGAGACCTAGGCCCAGGCTGGCTTTCCACAGAGCACTGGGAATCTCACCCAGGATATCACAAGATTTTATTCTGAAAGACTTGGCAGCCATAGTCAAAACACACATAGACCTCACACTGTAGACCTCAATGGGCCTGGCTTCATGTGACCTTTTGGCGACTCTTTGGGAAGACTTGCCTGTGAGTGTCCTCCAGAGATTTCATTGAAATGAGCTTCCTCACAATTTAATGGTTCCTAAATGAATTGAAACCTACAGTGCCTCCAACTTCCACCTTGAAAAATGGCTAGATATGTACCATGAAATTTTTGAAATTCCTATGACCAGGTGGCACTGGAGAACCTTTGTATGCCCTGTTGCTGATCATGAGTGTACCAGAAAGTGCCCTAATTGACTGAGTTTCATTAAATTGGTGTAGAACAGAGATGCCAGTAAGTTGAATACTCCTCAATTGTAGGCGCAAGTTGTGGTGTGCATGTTTGTGATAAAACATCCGTGGTGGGGCCATGTGTATCTGCCATTGCTTCCAAATGGCATGTGACTGACGTGGTGCAGCCAGGAAATTCTTATATGTAAATGCATATTGGTATATGGAGAATTTTTAGGGCAATGTTCAGAATCAGGTTGCTATGGACAAGGGGACAATCTATGTGGGCTAGAAGCCTGGTTGGTGCATTCTCCTGCAGACCATGACCCACTACACATGACAGTACTCCCTCCAGCACTGTGTCCCAGTTCAACTCCTTGTATTTCGTGAAGAAAATACCAAACTACCAGTGCAGCAGCAAGAAACACCACGAAAAGTGGAGAATGACCAAATGCCCTCACAGTCCACACGGGGAGACTCTTAGACCCCAGTGGTCACAGTTTACCTACATAGAGATAATTCAGTACTGTAGCCTAGTGTTCATTGGAAAATAAGAAACCACGTCCTCCAGGTCTCATAGATGTAGACCCGGCTCTGATGGTCTCACTAGAAAGAAAGCTAAAGCTCCTGACAACAACATATATTTTGAGTTCCCAACCTCAGAGGCAGTTTCTCAAGAAGACTTTAGGCCAGAAGAGCTACAAGTATGTGGAGTGTTTACCTTGTCCCTTACATTTGGAAACTCCTCTACCACATCCAAGGTTGTGAACTCCTTTGAATTTTCCATTCCAGATATATATTCACAGATTTTCCAACTCTTCTCCTCTAATTGCGTCTTATTTGGGGCGAAGGTAATGTGAAGCCATTGTTCTGGATGAGAGTGGGAAATTTATTGTGTAGCCCATATTTGCATGCACATTGGATTCATTTTCCTTTTTTACATTCAAAATACTGAATCCCTGACACTAACCCATACCCTACAAAGGAATTTAATGGAATTTTAGTGGGATCCTCTTCATTAGGGATATCCCAATTGGGAAGACCTATACGCAGCTGACAATTGTCTGGCTGGAGAGATGGCCACCAGGTCCCTAAGCGGGCTGTATGCAAGATAGACCATACTTCCTTTACAGTAGAATTTGTGATCAGACATCGCTGCTGAACAGGCTTATGAGGGTTAGGACTACTGGTGGTCAAGGGGAGAGTCTATAGCCTTATCCACACAGCGAATCCACAATTTGAAAGGGTTTCCAGTCTTTTCCAGTTTCCAGCCAGAGTCTGGACAGGGCCCAGGCTTGAGATGAGAGGTAGGGATCCAGGAAGTGATTTTGACTACCTTTACCCTGTAGGTGTTATAAGTAGCACCTGGTATGGTCGTTTTCAGTGGAGTTCCAGGGATGACACCAGATGTCGTCTTACATAGATGAAGTCTCTATTTGATATCGCTGTAGAGTCCCCTCTTCCCCAGGTTGGTAGGCAGTGGCCATCTGTTTTCACAGGTATCTCTGAGTTCTCTCAAGAGCTTTAAGTCTGTTAAGCAAGGGGGTGTGGAAGGAATCGTTAGGTCTTAGAGTTGGGGTAGGACCCTTACTGGAGGAGGGACACCATAGAGAATTTCACAGGGTGTGAGGTTACACAAAGAAATAGATTGAGTATTTCTTGCATGAAACAGCACATAAAGCAGGAGCATAGTCCAATCTTTTATGCCGGTCTCTAAGCTTAATTTCGTTATGGTCTCTTAAATGGTTCTATTCATTCTTTCTACCTGTCCTGAACTCGGTGGTCTGTAAACACAATTAATCCCCAGGGTCCTTGCTAACCTCTGAGTTACCTGGGCCACAAACGCCGGTCCATTATCAGACCCTATTACTTTAGGCAGGCCATACCTTGGAAAAATATCTTCCAGGATCTTCTTGACCACCATTTGCGCTGTTTCATTTTTTTTTTCTTTTCTTTTTTTTGGGGGGGAAAGCTTCAATCCATCCTGAAAATGTATCTGCAAAGACTAGGAGATATTTAAATCCATTCCTTGCTTGCTTAATTTCAGTAAAGTCCACTTCCCAGAATTGTCCTGGTCTGGTTCCTCGTAGGTGCTTTCCTGCAGGAAGCTTGGAAGGGTAAGAATTAACCAACTGATGGACCAAACAGGCTTTTGTTATCCATTCAGTTGTTTCCTTTCACTGTGAGTCGGTTAGTGGAAAACTCTGTTTTTGATCCTTCAAAAATGAATGCAGTTTCTTTGAACCAAGGTGAGTGATTTGATGTACATTTTCTACTGACATAGTTAGAGCCGTGATTATAGGAGTTTTTACTGAAGGATTTAGAAATTCCACTTGGGGGCCTTCAGGGTTAAAAGTTATTTTGGCCCAGAGCTTTGTGAGCAGATCTCTGCCAATCAATGGGGCCGTGCATTCAGGGATTACTAGGAATGAGTGATGGATTTTTCCTTTCCCCTGGTCCATGGTCCTCTTAGTTGTCCAAGCCTGATATTTACTGCCATTAGCCCCTTGAATTAGAAACCTTTTATTTGATAGAGGTTCCAATGGGGTCTTAAAGGCAGAATATATTGCCCCTGTATCCACTTCAATGTATACTGGGGTCCCCTCCACTTCAAAAGTTACCCTGAGCTCGGGGAGAGGATCTGAGCCCCGACTTTCTTAGTAATCCTACAGAGTCAGAATGTCCAGCTGGCCTGGCTGTCTCTTCCTAGGGCACTCTTTAGCCCAGTGTCCTTTTTTTTTAGAGTAGGCACATTGAATTGAGGCCAGGGGTGGCCTCTAGTGTGGTCCCCAGTGTCCCTTCCTGTCTCCATGTTTCTTAATTTCTGGTCTATTTGTTGTTGTGACCAGGATCTTAGTCAATGCCTTAGTCTGTCTTTTGTTTCTTTTATCCTCCCTTTGCTCCATACTCTTCCTCAGTTTCTCTCTTAGTATACCTTCTTGGCTTCTCTGACTAAACCTCTCAAAGTCATATCTTGTAATCCATCTAAGCATTGTAACTGTCTTTTAATATCCAGAACAGCTTGCCCAATAAAGGCCACCATGACAGATCCCTTTTGATTCTCTGCCTGAGGATCGAAAGGAGTAAATCTCTTATATGCCTCCATAAATCCCTGTAGGAACATGGAGGGACATTCATCAGTCCCTTGAATAATCTCTCTTACCTTGGCCAAAATAGTTGATCGCCTAGCGGCCACTAAGATACCCACTATTAGAGCCCGGCAATAAGAGGAAGGATGCTCATTACCTTCACAGGTTTTGGGGTCCCAGTTGGGTCTGTGCAAGGGAAAGGCGGCTTTGCAGATGTTGGGAAGTTTTGTCGGTCACCCATCTGGTCCGAGAATATTTTTTTCTAGAATCCAGGAAGATTCTCTTTTGTTCCTCTGTCATGAAGAGAGTCCCTAGGAGTTGTTGTCAGTCATCCCAAGTAGGCTGGTGTGAAAACATCAATGATTCAACCACACCTGAGACCCAGGTGGGGTCCTCGGTACAAGGGGGATTGTTATTTTTCCAGTTATTTAGGTCTGAAGAGGAGAAAGGTAAAAACTGGTAGGCTTGCATTTTTCCCCCATGGTTGTCATCAATCATTGTTCCTTAGAAATGGAGAGGGAGCATCACGGGAGTTCCAGGGATTTCAATCATTCAACGCCGGCAAATTCCTTTAGCCTGGCCAGCATCCTCCATGGGAGGAGTGGGTGTGTTTGCTGCAGGGGAGTTATTTGGAGTGCGCTGGGCTCGCTTAGCTTCCTCCAATGGCGGACAGGCTGAGTCAGCAGCAGGGGAATTACTTAGAGGGCGTTGGGGGTTGGGGGACGAGGGCAGGGAATAAGTAGTAGGACGAGAGTCCAGTAGAGTAAAATTTTGTGACTCAGGGAGAACAGAGGTTGAAGGAGGAGGAGGAGCAGAAGGTTTGAGAGAGCATGAGGGAAGGAGTAGGAGTGGGGGCAGGGGCAAGGAAAAGCTTCACACATGGAGGAGAATTGCAGATGTCCTGAAAAGTTAAGATATATGTCTCTTGATCCTGATGTCTATGTGGCGCTGGCTGAAAGTCAATATCTCTGACTTTTTAAATTAGTGGGAAATAGAAAGATCCTTCTAGGGGCTATCTGAATCCAAAGGTGGGCCATTCTGAGGCACAGAGAGTCTGCCAGGTCCAGCGTTTTACTGAAAAAGAAAGTTTCTGAGCCCTTAAGCGGACTTTGGTGCAATGATCAAGGGTCAGGGAAAGAGGCATTGAAGTGCTCTATCCCATTATGAAAGACAAACAATAAGTAAAAGCAACGACACACGACACAGACAAGACAATACAATAAAGACAGGCAATGGACGTCCAACACTGAGACCAGGACTGAGTAGCCGGCAAAACCTGATGGGCTGGATATGCCGAATCTGAAACAAAATATCACTGAGTCGAGGAGACTATTGTTCCTCGATTTCCCGAGTTCTCTGGGGAGTCCACCAGTGACGTGGCCTGTGGCTCTATGACATGTCTGTCAGCCATCGTCGGAGAGAGCTCACACTCTTCATCAACAGCCATTTTGCCAAGCCCTAACCTGAAACCTGAAACCAGAAAGAGGCGCCTTACATACCCCGAGAGGAGCCGGTTGGGGTCTCTCATCTGCCGCTGCTGGATCTCGGTGGAACCTTCATATGTAAAGTCGGGCGAGCTTCCAGGGAAGAAACCACCAAGAGACTGTCTCATGCAAAAGCAAAGGGTTTATTATGGGTCCAGCATGCTGGGGCTCAGAGTTCACTTGAATAGAGCAGAGAGCCCTGAGAACAGCTTAAGCAGAGCTTATATACTTTCCTTTGAGAGGGCATGGCAGGATGTTTATTGATGGGTCCGGGCGAATGAGCTGTTTGTGGGCAACTGAGTGAGGAAGTACTTTCTGCAGTTTGGCAGTTGAGGACAGAACATTCTGATAAGAAGATTAGCAAACAGTTCTCAAGATTTCAACAGTGTTTTATTAAGCATACAGAAAACAGGAAGTGATAAGTACCTATTATATTAACCTTTCACTACCGACTACACTTTGCCAGATTTCCTAATGTCTCTATTGATATCTGCTTTCCTACATATTTTCCCCAGTTCATCATTGTGACTGACTCTTCACATGTGGTGACATTTACATTCACTCTATACCCAAAACCCTATAGCTAAAGAACTTTTGGTCCAAATCCTATGCTCACTCTCCTTTCTAAACCTACCGACTATCTTCCTAATCCTACTGATTATCCCTTTTTGACTGGAAGTTCTCTTTGACAATCAATCATCCAAAATACACGTAACTTTGCCATTGTATATTGATGTATCTGAGACATCTGTGCAGAAAATGAATCAAAGCTCAGTATCACAATCAAGGTCCCAATGCTCTTCTGGGCTTCAAATCTTAAATAGATTTCTGTTTTCATACTTATGTTTCACCTATATATTCTTGTAAATATCGCAGGTTTCCAATACCATTATTCATCCAGCAGAATGATTCCTAATGCAAATTGAACCTGTTATTAACCCTAACCATACACTGTTCCCTCAATCTAACTTTACAGAAGAGTAGGGACAGAGTAGGACTTACAATACAGGAATGTAGGGGAACTTCCTATTGCTAAGAAACTCAAAGGTACATGCAAAAATGATCCCTGGAGAAGTTGTAGGCAGCTATGAAGGAACTGAGTGAGCAAAAGTCATCTTCTCTTGCAAACAACATGGTCAGGATGAAGGGATATGTCTGAATCAGCCCCTCTCTTCTTAATGTAGAGAAGAAGAACCAAACCAGGCTGTGTGGAGAGCTGTTCCCGGTTGCCTATGGTTAATATACCATTCAAACTTGTGAAACTGTAACAGGAAGTAGGGGCAGCCTTCATTTCAGGGGACATTTGGAAGCAACTGTTAGGACAAAGTGGTTGCAAATGGTGTGAGCTCATTCAGTTCCTGAAGGAAGTGACCTCAGACCTCACCTCACATCCTTGGTGATAGAACTCTCTGAATTTGGGATCAAGGAATCCAGGCACCCAAATCCCATTCCAGTCCCAGTAGCAGTGGTCTCACTTCTTTGGATTTACCAAGGACAGAATCAGTCTTAGTTGGTACCTACTGATATGAGGATTGCCAAAAGCCAGGAAAGCTCTGAAGAGTGGCCTTTCCTGAGAAAGCAGGTAGTGGATCACCGCTGCCTCCTGACAACTTTACAGAGTTGGCCAAGGAAACCAGATCTGAAACAGGACAGGCAATTTCGGGGGAACATAGTTTGGCCCAATAGTCAGAGGACACTCCGGATAGTCAGAGACCTACTTGGGGGAAGAAGGTGCTTTGTGGGTGTGGGTGTGTGTTTGTGCTTTTGTCTCATGTTCTCAGAATAGGTAGGAATGGCGGTTTGTTTGGTTTGGAGTGAACTGTTTCTAATAAGTGATTTGATAAGGCAAGTGTTTCTATGTCTTTGTATCCCATTGGGTCCGTGGTTGTAAACATTAGAAAAGAGAATGCATGAATGGATGTGTTCTGTCTGGTAGAAAGCTTCCCAGCATTCATCCAGCCGAATATATGAATGCACTGTGACTTCCCTTATCGATGGGCAACACCTGCTATTTTCCTAAGGTCTGGTTTTATTTTTGAATTGTGGCCACTCTCCAGAATAGGCTCATGGTTTTGTGTCCAAGCGAAGTACCACCTTCAAGCTCTGTGACATGGCCATGTACTGGATAGCTGAAGGGAATGGCGAGCAACTAAGTAAACTCAGATATCACTGTGACCAGTAAAGTCTCAGTGGAAAAACCGTGCTTTGGGCCTTTTGCTTACCTTTTGTTCTATTCCCCTGTATGTCAGGAATTTCTTTGCCTCAGGCCACACCTTCGTGAAGCCGGAACAAAACACTTTTCAAATGGAAATGAATGGGCCTCACCTGTGGCTCTTTGCCTAATTGCTTTAGAAAGGGGTGTGTCTGAATCAGCCTCTTGGCCCTGTGTGAGGCTGTGGCTTAGATTCTTAGCACCTGATTGATATAAAGAAAGATCCCATGTGTGAATCCAAAACCAAAATGCCCAAAATAGGAGTCATTGAGGATAAAGTCTCTTGCCATCCACTGTAAGGTTCCTGAACTCCATCAAGTGAGAATAGGGATCCTTTGGGTCAAATGATTTCTTCAAAGCCCTGCACATGCTAGCCCAGTGGTGTTTGTGTATTCTTATGACTCCAATTCACATAAAGATTCTAAACCCCACTGTCAGTAGGCCTCAAATTGGAGAAGCAGAGCAGTATTACGGCAGGCCTATTTGATCACTCCTGGGTTACAGGAAGGGTGTCCAGGCCACCCTGACATTAGGAAAATAAGGGGCAAGGAAGCCTATTTTGGACACTGTCTTGGGCTGTGTCCTTCATGGAAACTTCCAGCCAGAGGTTAAGATGAGTGTCTATATGCAATAAGATGAGGGTCATGTGGGAATGTTTTGGTTTAATTTTGGTCATTTGTGTTGGGGTTGGAAGAGATGAGTAGGTCAACCAGGACTTGAAATCTGGTCTGATTCCCCTTAGAGACTGAGTTATGGAACTGAACTCAGAGAATTATTGGCATGAATTGTGTTGAGTTTTTAGGAGTCCACACATGAGACTCGCTCTTGGAAACTGAGACCTAGGCCCAGGCTGGCTTTCCACAGAGCACTGGGAATCTCACCCAGGATATCACAAGATTTTATTCTGAAAGACTTGGCAGCTATAGTCAAAACACACATAGACCTCACACTGTAGACCTCAATGGGCCTGGCTTCATGTGACCTTTTGGCGACTCTTTGGGAAGACTTGCCTTTGAGTGTCCTCCAGAGATTTCATTGAAATGAGCTTCCTCACAATTTAATGGTTCCTAAATGAATTGAAACCCACAGTGCCTCCAACTTCCACCTTAAAAAATGGCTAGATAAATACCATAAAATTTTTGAAATTCCTATCACCAGGTGGCACTGGAGAACCTTTGTATGCCCTATTGCTGATCATGAGTGCCTTTATTGACTGAGTTTCATTAAAATGGTGTAGAACAGAGATGCCAGTAAGTTGGATACTCCTCAATTGTAGGCGCAAGCTTTGGTGTGCAGGTTTGTGATAAAACATCCGTGGTGGGGCCATGTGGATCTGCCATTGCTTCCAAATGGCATGTGACTGACGTGGTGCAGCCAGGAAACCCTTATATGTAAAGGCATATTGGTATATGGAGAATTTTTAGGGCAATGTTCATAATCAAGTTGCTATGGACAAGGGGACAATCTATGTGGGCTAGAAGCCTGGTTGGTGCATTCTCCTGCAGACCATGACCCACGACACATGACAGAACTCCCTTCAGCACTGTGTCCCAGTTCAACTCCTTGTATTTCGTGTAGAAAATACCAATCTCCCAGTGTAGCAGCAAGAAACACCACGAAAAGTGGAGAATGACCAAATGCCTTCACAGTCCACACGGGGAGACTCTTAGACCCCAGTGGTCACAGTTTACTTACAAAGAGAGAATTCAGTACTGTAGCCTAGTGTTCATTGGAAAATAAGAAACCACGTCCTCCAGGTCACATAGATGTAGACCCAGCTCTGATGGTCTCACTAGAAAGAAAGCTAAAGCTCCTGACAACAACATATATTTTGAGTTCCCAACCTCAGAGGCAGTTTCTCAAGAAGTCTTTAGGCCAGAAGAGCTACAAGTATGTGGAGTGTTTACCTTGTCCCTTACATTTGGAAACTCCTCTACCACATCCAAGGTTGTGAACTCCTTTGAATTTTCCATTCCAGATATATATTCACAGATTTTCCAACTCTTCTCCTCTAATTGCGTCTTATTTGGGGCGAAGGTAATGTGAAGCCATTGTTCTGGATGAGAGTGGGAAATTTATTATTTAGCCCATATTTGCATGCACATTGGATTCATTTTCCTTTTTTCCATTCAAAATACTGAATCCCTGACACTAGCCCATACCCTACTAGACTCTGACTACTAATCCTACTATGATGGAAAATAATAACACAAACAGAATAGAAATACAAGCCGTTCAGAGATGCATGGTGTATAGTTGGAATTGCCTTTTGCATGATAACGGGTAGGTGTTATATATCTAGTCCATTTTTCATTGAAATAGTTCTCTATGTGTTTTTTTCCTTCAATTTTTATTGTTGGTTGTTCAAAACTTTACCTTTTGCTTGACATATCATATTTCATACTTTGATTCAAGTGGGTTATGAACTCCCATTTTTACCCCGTATACAGGTTTCAGCATCACATCTGTTACACATCCACTGTTGTACGTATTGCAATAGTAGTGTCTGTTGTAGTCTGCTGTCTTTCCTATCCTCTACTATCCCCCATCCCCTCCCCTCCCATCTTCTCTCTCTACTCCATCTACTGTAATTCATTTCTCCCCCTTGGTTTTTTCCCCCCTTTCCCCTCACTTCCTCTTGTATGTAATTTTGTATAACCATGAGGGTCTCCTTCCATTTCCATGCAATTTTCCTTCTCTTTCCTTTTCTCTTCCACCTCTCACCCCCGTTTAATGTTAATTTTCTTCTCATGCTCTTCCTCCCAACTCTGTTCTTAGTTACTCTCCTTATATCAAATAAAACTATTGGCATTTGTTTTTTTTTAGGGATTGGCTAGCTTCACTTAGCATAATCTGTTCTAATGCCATCTATTTCCCGGCAAATTCTATGATTTTGACATTTTTTAATGCAGAGTATTACTCCATTGTGTATAAATGCCACATTTTTTTTCCTTCGTCTATTGAAGGGCATCTAGGTTGGTTCCACACTCTTGCTATTTTGAATTGTGCTGCTATGAACATCAATGTAGCAGTGTCAATGCAGCATGCACTTTTTAGGTCTTAGGGAATACACTGAGAAGGGGAATAGCTGGGTCAAATGGTTGTTCCATTCCTAGCTTCCAAGAAATCTCCATACTTCTTTCAAATTGGCTGCACCAATTTGCAGTCCCACCAGCAATGTACAGGTGTACCCTTTTCCCCACATCGTCGCCAGCACTTGTTGTTTGACTTCATAATGGCTGCCAATCATCCTGGAGTGAGATGGTATCTTAGGGTGGGTTTGTTTTCCATTTTTCTGACTGCAAGAGATGGTGAGCATTTTTTCATGTCCTTATTGATTGATTGTATGTCCTCATCTGAGAAGTGTCTGTTCAGGTCCTTGGACCATTTGTTGATTGGGTTATTCGTTTTCTTATTGTTTAATTTTTTGAGTTCTTTGTATACTCTGGATATTATGGCTCTATCTGAAGTGTGAGGAGTAAAGATTTGTTCCCAGAATTTAGGCTCCCTATTTACCTCTCTTATTGTTTCTTTTGCTGAGAAAAAACTTTTTGCTTTGAGTAAGTCCCATGTGTTGATTCTAGTTATTAACTCTTGTTATTATGGATGTCCTATTGAGGAATTAGGAGCCCAACCCCACAGTTTGTAGATCATAGCCAACTTTTTCTTGTATCAGATGCAGTGTCTCTGATTTGATATCAAGCTCCTTGATCCATTTTGAGTTAACTTTTGTGCATGATGAGAGAAATGGATTCAGTTTCATTTTGTTGCATATGAATTTCCAGTTTTCCCAGAACCATTTGTTGAAGATGCTATCCTTCCTCCATTACATGCTTTTAGACCCGATTGGCATTGCATTTAACATATAGAGAACTTTTGGTTATGTTGCCATTTTGATGATGTTAGTTCTGCCTATCCATGAACATAGTATATTTTTCCATCTTCTAAGATCTTCTTCTATTTCTCTCTTTAGGGTTCTGTAGTTTTCATTGTATAAGTCTTTCACCTCTTTTGTTAGGTTGATTCCCAAGTATTTTTTTTTTGTGTGTGTGGATATTTTGAATGGAGTTGTTGTCCTCATTTCTATTTCAGAGGATTTGTTGCTGATATACAGGAATGCCTTTGATTTATGCATATTGATTTTATATCCTGCCACTTTGGTGAATTCATTTATTACCTCTAATAGTTTCTTTGTATACCTTGCTGGGTCTGCTAAGTATAGAATCATGTCATCTGCAAATAGTGATAATTTACGTTCTTCTTTTCCTATTTTAATGCCTTTGATTTCTTTAATCTCTCTAATTGCTCAGGCCAGTGTTTCGAGAACTATGTTGAACAGAAGTAGTGAGATAGGGCATCCCTATCTTCTTCCAGATTTTAGAGGGAATGCCTTCAATTTTTCTCCATTCAGAATGATGCTAGTCTGAGGCTTAGCATAGATTGCTTTTACATTATTGAGGTATGTTCCTGTTATCCCTAGTTTTTCCAGAGTTTTGAACATAAAGGGATGCTGTACATTGTCGAATGCTTTTTCTGCATCTATCGAGATGATCAAATGGTTCTTATTTTTAAGTCTATTGATGTGATGAATAACATTTATTGATTTCTGTATATTGAACCAGCCTTGCATCCCAGGGATGAATTCTACTTGATCATGGTGCACAATTTTTTTAATATGTTTTTGTATCCGATTCGCCACAATTTTTTTGAGGATTTTTGCATTTTTCCTGAAATAGCTTGAAAAGTATTGGTATTAGTTCCTCTTTAAAGGTTTTGTAAAACTCTGCTGTATACCCATCCGGTCCTGGGCTTTTCTTAGTTGGTAGTCTTTTGATGGTTTATTCTATTTCCTCAATTGTTATGGGTCTGTTTAGGTTGCCTATATCCTCCTGACTCAATCTGGGCAGATTATATGACTTGAGAAATTTATCGATGCCTTCACTATCTTCTATTTTATTGAAGAATAAGAATTCAAAATAATTTCGGATTATCTTCTGTATTTCTGAACTATCTGTTGTGATACTGAATTCTCCCTCTTCTTTTCTTTGTTAGCTTGGCTAAGGGTCGGTCGATTTTATTTATTTTTTCAAAGAACCATCTTTTAGTTTTGTCAATTTTTTCAATTGTTTCTTTGTTTCGATTTCATTAATTTCAGCTCTGATTTTAATTATTTCTTGGCTTCTACTTCTTTTGCTGTTGTTTTGCTCTTCTTTTTCTTGGATTCTGAGATGAAGTATGAGATCATTTATTTGTCTTTTTTTTTTTTTCTTTTTTTAAGGAATGAAATCCAAGCAATCAATTTTGTTCTTAGAACTGCTTTCAATGTGTCCCATAGATTCTGATATGTAATGTCTGTGTTTTCATTTATCTCTAAGAATTTTTTAATTTCCTCCTTGGTGTCTTCTATAACCCATTGATCATTCAGTAACCTATTTTTCATTCTCCATGTGATACATGATTTTTCCTTCTTTCTTTCATTGTTGATTTTCAGTTTCATTTCCTTATGATCAGATAAGATACCTGGTATTATATCTACTCCTTTATATTGTCTAAGAGTAGCTCTGTGACATAATATATCATTTATTTTTTGAGAAGTATCCATGTGCTGCTGAGAAAAAATTGTAACTTCTTGATGTTGGGTGGTATATTCTATATATATATCATAAGTCTGGGTTATTAATTGTGTTATTGAGTTCTATAGTTTCATTATTCAACTTTTGTTTGGAAGATCAGTCCATTAGTGAGAGAGGTGTGTTTGAGTCTCCCATGAGTATTGTATATTGGTTTATTAGAATCTTGAACTTGAGAAGAATTTGTTTGATGAACATAGCTGCACCAATGTTTGGGGCATATATATTTATGATTGTTATGTCTTGTTGGTGTATGGTTTCCTTGAGCAGTATGTAGTGTCCCTCTTTATCCCTTTTGATTAACTTTGGCTTGATATCTATTTTATTTGATATGAGTATGGACACTTCTGCTTGTTTCCGAAGTCCATATGAGTGATATGATTTTTCCCAACTTTTCACCTTCAGTCTATGTATATCTTTTCCTAACAAATGCGTCTCCAGTAGGCAGCATATTGTTGGGTCTTGTTTTATGATCCATTCTACTAGCCTGTGTCTCTTAATTGGTGAGTTTAAGCCATTAACATTTAGGGTTATTATTGAGATATGGGTTGTTCTTCCAGCCATATTTGTATATTTATGTTACTAAACATGGTTTGTTTTCTTCCTTGATTATTTTCCCCCCTTTACTCCTCTACCTCCCACTGTTGGTTTTCATTGTTATTTTCCATTTCCCCTTCCTGTGATGTTTTGCCAAGGATGATTTTAAGAAATCGTTTTCTAGCTGCAAATTCTTTTAACTTTTGTTTATCGTGGAAAGTTTTAATTTCATCTTCTATCCTGAAGCTTAATTTCGCTGGATACACAATTCTTGGATGGAACCCATTTTCTTTCAGTGTTTGAAAAATGTTATTGCAGGATCTTCTAACTTTCAGAATCTGTGTTGAAAGATCAGCTGTTATCCTGAATGGTTTACCACTAAATGTAATCTGCTTCCTTTATCTTGTAGCTTTTAAAATTCTCTCCTTTTTCTGTATGTTGGGCATCTTCATTATAATATGTCTAGGTGTGGATCTCTTATGATTTTGCACATTTGGCATCCTGTAAGCTTCTAGGATTTGCGATTCTGTCTCATTCTACAAGTCTGGGAAGTTTTCTCCTATATTTCATTGAATATATTGCTCATTCCTTTTGTTTGGACCTCTATACCTTCCTGTATCCCAATGACTCTTAAGTTTGGTCTTTTTATGTTATCCCATATTTCTTGGATGTTCTGCTCATGGTTTCTTAAAAGTCTTGCTGAGCTGTCTGTGTTCTTTTCAAGTTGAAATAATTTGTCTTCATTGTCTGATGTTCTATCTTCTAAGTGTTCTACTCTGCTGGTAGTATTCTCAATTGAGTTTTTAAGTTGGTTTATTGATTCCTGCATTCCTCGGATATCTGTTTATTTGATTTTATAATCTTTATCTCCCTGCATAGTTGATATTATGCTTCTTGGATTTTTTTATGTAATTCATTATCAAGGTGATCTTTCATTGTCTGATTTTGCTCTCTAATGTCTTCCTTGAGACTCCAGATCATCTGAAGCATGTATATCCTGAGTTCTTTATCTGACATTCCATCTGCTGCAGATATTACCTCTTCTAAAGTTGACTTTACCTGCATTGCTTATGGTCCTTTCTTTCCTTGTCTTTTCATTCTGTTCATGTTTCTTTCTGCTTGGTGAAACTGTTGTGTTATTGAATTTTTCCCCTATATATTTTTATTGCTTGTATAGTTTCAAAGTCTCTCTCGCAGGCACGGGTGGTGGCTCTGCCCCTCCTACAATTGGGACAATGTGCCTACCACACCAGCAGGCTGCTGGGCCTGTTCTGTCAGTCGGTAGCTGGTCCGCCTACCTTGAAGGTGCGAGCAGCAGCTCTGCCCCTCTGCAGGCACTGGGCCTGTTCTGCCAGTGGGTCGCAAGTCGGGCTACTTTGAAGGCGTGGGCGGCAGCTTTGACCATCTGCGGGCCACTGGGTCTGTTTTGTCTGTCCCTTGCAGGTCTGTCTACCTTGCAGGCGCGTGTGGCTGCTCTGCCCCTCCCCCAACCGGGACGATGTGTCTACCATGCTGGCGGGCCATAGGCCTGGGCTGTCGGTGGTCGCAGGTCCACCTACCTTGCAGGCGCGGAGGGCGTCTCTGCCCCTCCGCAGATTGCTGGGCCTGTCCTGCTGTGGGTCACAGGTCTGCCTACCTTGCAGGCCCGGCGGCATTGCCCCTCCCCCAACCAGGGCGATGTGTCTTCCATGGTGGCGGGCCACTGGTCCTGTTCAGCCGGTGGGTTTCAGGTCCGCCTACCTTGAAGGAGCGATTGGCAGATCTGCCCCTCCCTCTCTCAATGTGTTTTTAAAGTTGACAAATATGTGAATTCCTGTCTCCCTTTCTCTGTAGCATATTCAGCACATATATTTTTATATGCACATATAGAATCCTACCTGGTATCACACGTACATTTTTGTGAGGCTGCTGACTTGGCAGATACAAATTATGAGAAGAGATCACTCCTCCTAAATCCTGTTGGAACTGAAAATTTAAGCTATTGGTGAGCTTCCTAGTTGAACAATATTACACATAAATCCACGCTCAGTAAAATGAAGATTTTTGGATCTGTGGATGATATATATTTCATGAAGAATTTCAATTGGCATATGTATTGCTACATTTTAATGTCTGTTGTGTGTGTGTGTGTGTGTGTGTGTATATATATATATATATATATATATATATATATATACACACACTCTCCATATATTTCAAAATATGAAATAGATGTGTCTTATGTACAGTCCCAAAATTCATTCATGTTCATGTATGTGGAGTTATAATCAAATTTTCACTAGATTATTCTCAGAAATATTCATCTACCTGAAATACATATTTGTTTCTTAGGTCTGAAAACTAACTTCAGTGAATGGTGCATTCAAATCCTAATATTTCTAAATTAACTGACTCAGTTTAACATCAATGCAAGAAGATTCCTATGGGACATGATGTTTATTTTGACGTTCATTTTTACTCAACACTGGCACATTACTACTCCTTCAGTTAATGCACATCATAGGATATATATTTCATCTACAAGTTCGCAAATTTATAGGCATTTGTTTCACTTTCAGTCACTTCCTGCTTCAGAACACATGTATTTCTCCAGGTTTCTTGATTGGTCTTTTTATGAGACTTTTTTCAAACAAATTATTTTCAATTTCCATAATCAATTTGAAGCAAAACTCACACACTCTTCATGATAAACCATAATCCTCATATTACCATTAGATGTAAAACGGGTTTGAATGAATGGTTGTATATCAATATAGGATTTCCTGTATATTTTTACATTTCAATTCAATCCATTATTTAAAGTTGGAACCAGTTATATTATTTATTCACAGTATGGTCTATACATGCATATTCTCCATATTCAAAGACAAAGAGTACACCTGTTTGTACCCCGAATACTAATTTATACTTCTTCAAAATATTGCTCCCAGAAATGGTGGAAGAAATACTCAGGTCACCTTATCTACATATACATTGTATCACAGTAATATTCTGGACACAAAAAGCAAAAGTCACACTTATGATTGTACCAAAGCCTAAATGGAAACTGAACATGGATTACTAAAAACATCCAGGTCCAGGTTGCCTAATAGTCTCAAATATCAATCCTATTGGTGACTACGTATTTGTTTCTTCCTAAGATTATATACTCAACCTGAATGCAGTTAATAATGTCTAATCCTATCACTCACTTTATACTTTGCCTGATTTCCTAATGTCTCTATTGATGTCTGCTTTCCTAAATATTTTCCCCAGTTCACCATGTGAGTGACTCTTCACATGTGATGATATTTACTTTCACTCTCTAACCGAAACCCTATTGATAAAGAATTTTTGGTCCAAATCCTGTACTCACTCTTCTTCTGAAAGCTACTGACTATCTTCCTAATCTTACTGAGTTTCCCTGTTTGAGTGGAAGTTCTCTTTTCCATTCAATCATCCAAGGTACAAGGTCCTATGCCATTGATTATCGATTTATCTGAGACATATATGCGGAACATAATTCAAAGCTAAGTATCACAATCAACATCTCAATGTCCTTCTGAGCTTCAAATCTTACCCAGATTTCTGTTTTCATACTTATATTTTATCTCTATGTTTTAATAAATGTCACAGGTTCCCAATACCATTATTCATCTAGCAGAATGATTCCTAACCCAAATCAAACATGTTATTAAACCCTAAACATACACTGTTTCCACAATCTCACTTAACAAAAGACCAGGGACAGTGTTGGTCTTACAATACAGGAATGTAGGGGATCTTCCATATGCTGAAAACCTAAAAGGTCCATGCAGATGTGATTCCTGGAGAAGATATAAACAGCTATGAAGGACCTTAAAGAGCAAAACTCATCTTCCATTGCAAACAACCTGGTCAGGATGAAGGGTTGTATCTTAATGAGCCTCTCTGTTCTCAATGTAGAGAAAATGGACCATACCAGGCCTGTGTGAAGAGCTGTTCCTGGGTGCCTATGGTTGATTCACCATTCTAACTTGTGAAAGTGTCACAGGAAGTAGGGGCAGCCTCTATCTCATGAGACCCTTGGAAGCAACTGTTAGGACTAAGTGATTGCCAAGGCAGTGTCCTCATTCACTACCTGAAGTAAGTGATCTCACCTCTCTTCCTTTGTGATGGAACTCTCTGAACTTGTGATGCAGAAGCCAGGCAACCAGAGCCAGTCCCAGTCCCAGTCCAAGTCCCAGTGAGGTCACTTGTTTGGATTTACCAAGGACAGAGTCAGTGTTTCCTGGAACCTACTGATGTGAGGATGGCCAAATGCCAAGAGAGCTTTGTAGAGGGGCCTTTCTTGAGAAAAAGGTACTTGCCCACTTCTGGCTCCTGACAACGTCACAGATTTGGCCAAGGAGACCATATCTGAGACAGGACAGTCCATTTGGGGGAACATAGTATGGCCTACCAGTCAAACGACACTCAGGACAGTCACAGAATTACTTGGGGGAAGAAGGTGTCTTTGTGGGTGTGGGAGTGAGTTTGTGGTTTTTCTCATGTTCTGAGAATAAGTAGGAAAGGCAGTTTGTTGGGTTTGGAGTGGACTGTGTCTAGTAATTCCTTTGACAATGCGAGTTTCTATGTCTGTGTAACTCTCTGTGTCCGTGGTTGTATTCATTAGAAAAGAGAATTCATCTATGGATGTGTCCTGTCTAGTAGAAAGAATTCCAGCATTTATCCTGCCTAATTTATGAATGGACTGTGACTTCCCTTATCAATGGGCAACACGTACTATCTTCCTAAGTTCCTGTTTTCTTTCTGAATCTGGCCACTCTCCAGAGTAGGCTCATGGTTTTTTGTCCAAGTTATGTACCACCTCCAACCTCTGTGACATGGCCATGTATTCTATAGCTGAAAGGAAAGGGAGCACCTCAGAAAACTCAGATATCAGTGTGACAAGGAAAGTCTCAGTGGAGAAAACCTGCTTTGGGCCTTTTGCATCCCTATTCCTCTGTTGCCCTGAATGTCAGGAAGGTCTTTGCCTCAGGCCACCCCTTTGTGAATCCTGAAGAAAACAGTTTTCAAATGGAAATGAATGGGCATCACCTGTGGCTGTTTGCTAAAATGCTTTGAGAGATATGTGTGTGAATCAGCCTCTTGGCCGTGTGTGAGGCTGTGTCTTAGATATTCAGTGCCTAATGGATCTTAAGAAAGATCCCATGTGTGCATCCAAAACCAAAATGTCTAAAAAATCAGTCATTGTAGATGAAGTTTATTGCCTTTCTCTGTTAGGTTCCTGACCTCCATCAAGTGAATTTGGGGATCCTTTGAATTAATAGAGTTTTTCAAAGCCCTGCAGAGGCTAGCCCATAGGTGCTTGGGTTTTCTAATGAATCCAAATCACATAAAGAATCTATACCTGACAGTTATTAGGCCTCAAATTGGAGAAGCAGAGCAGTATTAGTGGCAGGCCTATTAAATCACTCCTTGTTTACAGGAAGGGTGTCCAGGTCACACTGACTTTAGGCAAATGAGGGCAAGGGAGATTATTTCAGACTCTGTCTTGTGCTTTACCCCTCATGGAAACCTCCAGCCAGAGGTAATGATGAGTGTCTATATGGAAGAAGATGAGGGCAATGTGGGAGTGTTTTGGATTTAATTTTGGTCATTTATTTGGCTGTTGGAAGAGAAGACTGGGTCCACCTGGGCTTTAACTCGGGTTTGATTCATCTTAGAGACTGAGTTCTGGAACTGACCTCAGAGAAGTATTGACATGAATTGTGTTGGAATTTTAGGAGGCCACGCATTAGAGTTGCCCTTGGAAACTGAGATCTAGGCCCAGGGTGGCTTTCCACAAAGGACTGAGAATGTCAGCCAGCATATAACCTGATTTTATTCTGAAAGACTTGGCAGGCATATTTGAGAGTCAAAACACCCATGAACCTAACATTGTAGACCTCAATGGGCCTGGCCTCATGTGACCTTTAGGCCACTCTTTGGGAAGCCTTGCCTGTGAGAGTTCTCCAGATCTTTCATTGAAATGAGCTTCCACAACATTTAATGGTTCATGAATGCATTGAAACCCACTGTGGCTACAAATTCATCTTTGAAAAATGGCTAGATAAATACCATGAAATTTTAAAAATTCCCATGACCAGGAGGCACTGGAGAACAGTTAGATCTCCTGATGCTCATCATAAGTGTACCAGACTGGGCCTTGATTTACTGGGTTTCATGAAAATGGCATAGAACAGAGATGCCAGTAAGTTGGAACCTTCTGAGTAGTGCGCCTTGACCAGGTGTGGGCAGGTGTGTGACAAAACATCTCTGGTGGGGCCATGTGGATCTGCCATTGGCTTCCAAATAGCATGTGATTGACTTGCAGCAGCCAGCAGACCCATTTATGTAAAGGCACTTTGTTATATAGAGAGGTTTCAGGGCAATGTTCAGAATTAGGTTGCAATGGAAAAGGGGGCATTGTAGCAAGCAATGAGTGATAGAAGCCTGGATGGTGCATTCTCCTGCAGACTCTAACCCACCACAAGTGACAGAACTCCCTGCAGCACTGTGTCCCAGTTGAACTCCTTGTTTTTTGTGAAGCAAATATCAAACTCACTGTGCAGCAGCAAGAAACACCACGAAAAGTGGAGGATGACCAAATGGCTTCACAGCGACACGGGGAGACACTAAGCCCCCACTGCCCACAGTTTACCTACAAAGAGAGAATTCAGCACTGCTGCCTCATGTTCATTGGAAAATAAGAAAACATGTCGTCCAGGTCACATAGATGCAGACCCATCTTTGATGGTCTCACTAAAAATAAAGCTAAAACTTCTGACAACACCTTATATTTCAAGTGCCCAATCTCACATGCAGTTTCTCAAACAGTCTTTAGGCCAGAAGAGCTCCATGTTGGTGTTGTGTTTACCATATCCCTTGCTTTTGGAAACTCCTCTACCATCTCGAAGTTTGTGAACTCCTGAGCATTTTCCATTCCAGACATGTATTCACAAATTTTCTAACTATTCTCCTCTAATTGTGTCTTACTTGGAGCGAAGGTAATGTCAAGGCATTGTTCTGGATCAGAGTGGGAAGTTTTGGGTTGCACATATTTGCACACACATTGGATACAATTTCCAATTTTCCATTCAAAATACAGAATCCCTGACACTATCCCATACCCTACTAGACTCTGACTACTAATCCTAATATGATGGAGAAAAATAACACAAACAGAATATAAATACAAGCAGTTCAAAGGAGGCATGATGTATATTTGGACTTGCCTTTTGCATGATAAAGTTTGTGTGTTATTAATCTAGTCAATTTTTAATTAAATAGTTCTCCATGTGTTTTTAAAGTTCAAAATATGTGTATTACTGTCTCCCTTTCTCTGTAGCCTATTCAACATATGTATTTTTATATGCACATACCGAAAGCTACCTGGTATCACACCTACATTTTTGTGAGGTGGCTTCCTCACCAAATACAAATTGTGAGAAGAGATCACTCCTCCTAAACGCTTTTGGAACTGAATATTCAACCTATGGGTGAACTTCCTAGTTGAACAATATTATAAGTCTATTCTTTGGTTTGCAGCTAAAATCCCTGACAAAATATGTTGATTAATTGTATTTTGGGATTCAAGTATGGTGGAAGTTTGTTGGACAACTTGATTAATGGTGATTAATGGTGGCAGCAGTTTGTACTTGATTGGCCATAGCCACTCCAGCCGTAACCGCTGCAGCAGCAGATACCGCCACGGCTGTCACTATAGCCGCTGTGATTCCAAAATCTCTGCGGACTCTAAGTAGCTCAACAATAGGGAATTTATCAGGATCTGCAGTGACCGGGATTGGGACAAAAGTTGGAATTTTCATAATCACTGCTACAGTCCAGGAACCATTCCAACACTCAGATAAGAGACAGGTAGTATGAGAACAATCCAGCATCCCTGACGAGGTGGCCTCAGCCAAAAGGAATAAGAAGGGGGATTGGACACAGACCATTGCAGGAGGCAATGTGGCATTATACAACAGAGAGTTGAATGAAACAGATGTAAGTCTATTACCTTGTTCACTTTCCCTAACAGTACCAGAAATATTAGCCAGCCAACTTTTGGCTCCTAGCAACTGAGCCAGTGCAGAAATATCGGCTGAAGCCCCCTTTTCATTGGAAATCAGCCATTGAAACCAGGACCAACCTACTCCTGTAGAGGAGCTGGCACTATTGTTAAAGTTATAAACATACCTATTAAGAGAGGGGGAAAGGGAGAAACCTTTAGCAACTTGATGTTTCTCCCAAGAATGATCCTGACAAGGCGTAAATGTTGGGGGGAAACCAAGATTAGGGGAACAGTAAGGAGAGGCCTTGAAATGAGTGGCATTATAAATACTACGAGAAAAAGGAGGCACTGGGATTAGTACCTCGGAGATATTAGCCAAGGTAGTTATGTTAAGAGCAGAGCTGCTGTTTGCGGGGGTCTCTGAGCCTGATTGCTTCCCCGAAGCTACCTTGCTCAATACAGCACTGATAATGCTTCCTGAGACCTGATTGGACCGCAATGGGTCCTCCCAGTTAGTCAAATTTTTGGTCTTAAGGCTAATGCAATTAGCGTTTCTAAGGCTGAAACAAAAAACTCCTGTGAGATTAACTTGAGATTGATTAAAAATTCTCTCCATGTCCCCTCTAGGAGAGGCACAGGGAGCAGACATCTCACATGAGGTTGAAAAAAGAGTGGGGAGGACACCAGAATTACCATGAATCGGCATCGGCATTGGCCAGGCCCGTGCCACTGCCCACCACCTCATTGGTGTCGCCTGTGCCATCGGCACCAGCACCAGAGCCAGAGCACTTAGCAGAATGAAGATCTTCATCACAGGATTGTTGTGGTATCTCTTGTTGCTGGTCAGTTGATGTCGAGACTCTTCTTGTCAAGCGTTCAAGGACATACAACGGTTCCGTACGATCCTGGGGAAAAACACATACAGATCCTCGTGCCCATGTCAGCACGGGGTCAGGGCCGTTCCATTGGCCCGTAAGAACATCCTTCCACTTAACATAGCCAATCACAGAGGGCTGAGGGGACACATGTCTATCGGCCGCAGAGCGACCATGAATATCCAAATTCAAAAAATTAATGGTAAATAGAGCTAAGGACAGGCGTTCTTTAGGAGTGTGTTCAGCTCCTATTCCCCCTTTTTGTTTTTGTAAAGTTTCCTTTAAGGTGCGATGAGCACGCTCAACAATGCCTTGTCCTTGAGGATTATAAGGCAAACCATGAGTAAGTTGCACTCCCATAGTAGAACAAAAAGCTGTAAATTGTCTGCCAGTATAAGCAGTTCCATTATTAGTCTTAAGGGATGCAGGTGCACCCCATGCTGCCCATGCCTCTAAACAGTGAGTAATGACATTACGTGCCTTTTCTCCCGATAAAGCAGAAGCATGGATAATTCCAGAGCACGTATCAACGGAAACATGCACATACTTAAGGTTACCAAAGTCAGGTATATGTGTCACATCCATTTGCCAAACAATCAATGGCTTTAATCCCCGTGGGTTTACTCCATAATTAGGGGGATGAAGAAATGTGACACAATGGGGACATTGCAATACTATCTGCCGAGCATCCGCTCTTGAAATGGAAAAACGCCTGCGCAGCATTAATGCATTAACATGGAAGTTTTGGTGAAACAACTTAGCCCCCTCTAAGGAGGAAGCCAAGCATATCAATTGACCTCTAGTGGCTAAGTCCGCACAGGCATTACCTTGGGATAACGGACCAGGAAGAGAGGTGTGAGCCCTGATATGCATTGGATAAAAAGAAGCAGTGCGGTTAGAGATAAGCTGTTGAAGCTGAGTAAAGTAAACAGACACATTGTGGGCATCACTAATAGTTCCCACGGCCTCCAGGACTTTTAGTGCTTGTACCACATAGCTGGAGTCCGAAATAAGATTAAAAGGAAACGAACACTGTTTAAAAACTTCAATAACAATTTGTAGTTCTACCCATTGTGGATTTCCAGGAGCAAATTGATGCTGGATAGGGGGAGAGTCATTAATTATGTAGGCTCCCATTCCAGACTTGGAACCATCAGTAAAAGTGTTAACAGCCCCCGTGTTTGGGCATGGAAAGCTCTCCTCGAAACACCCCCACCGTACGGTGGCGGGTCCGGAGGATCATTTTTTTTTTTTCTTCTGAGCTCCTGTTTATTTTTGTTCCCTTCTCCCATAGTTAGACTTCCTAGCTGCCGAGACAGTCTCCCGAGCTCCTCCTCCTCATCGTCCTCCTCTTCTGACCCACTTTTGCATGGGAGTGTGCGCAGTGTACTGAGATCTGGATACAAGCGTTTCCTCCCCCGTTTCTCTCTCTGCACATTCCCTTCCTCCTGAAATATTTCACTCCGTGCCAGAGACAATCGCCTCCTCCCCTGTTTCTCGCTCCGCACACTCCCACCCTCCTGAAATACCTCACTGCCTGCCATTTCTGATCTTTCTTCATGCAATTGCTCTAAAACTTCTTGTCCTTTAGTAAGTGCTTCCTGACATCTGCTATCTGCGAGGCAACTACGGATCATCTTCCAAAGGGGAATCACCCCACCATCTAATATGTCCTGCTCAGAAGCAAAGTCAAGATCTGTGCCTAACTTATCCCAGCTAGGTAGAGTGAGGCTACCCGAGAACGCGAACCACAGTGCAACAATATCTGTCTTCTGTAAAAATCTCTGTAAAGTACTATGTTTCACTTCTAGGCCCTTGGAACGTAACAGGTTATCTAGGGCCAGGAGAAGCGGACTTGAAGATACGGCACCCATGACACAACAACAGACATACAAAAAACAAAAGTGAAAGTAAGAGCGAAAGTACACAGTGCAGCTGCAATAAGATGTAATGCTCTCTCTGGCTTTACAGAGGAGCTGCCGCTTTGATAGCGGGTCCCAATTACCTAGGACTAATCTCCGCTTTGATAGCGGGTCCCAATTACCTAGGACTAATCTCCGCTTTGATAGCGGGTCCCAATTACCTAGGACTAATCTCCGCTTTGATAGCGGGTCCCACTTATCTAGGACTGATCTCCGCTTTGACCACGGGTCCTACTTACCTGGGACTAACTGGTTCACCACCCCTGACTGCTGAAAGTTCTGGTTCCCGGGTTTTCAGCACCACTTGTCGCGACCCCTTGCCCGCAAGGAAGACGCAACTCAGGAATCTTCTTTCAGCAGTTTATTCAGGCCTTGATTAAAGTATCTTTTTGTGACACCCCTCTCTACTGGCGAGCGCCCAAGCACAGCCTAATAAAGTCTCCCACGTACCAATCTTAAGCCGCTGCGTGGATCTTTCTTATAGGGTGGCAAGGGATAGCGTGCCAACTCTCCACAAAAGAATTTGTTTATCACAGGCCACAGTGGAAGCCGGCGCCATCTTCTAATGGCGGCCACAATCTACAACAATGGCTTACCACAATAGGACATATATTTCATCAACAATTTCGCAATTTTATAGGCATTTGTTTCACTTTCAATCGCTTCCTGCTTCAGAACACATGTATTTCTCTAGGTTTCTTGACTGGTCTTTTCATGAGACTTCTTTCCAAACAAATTATTTTCGATTTCCATAATCAATTTGAAGCAAAACTCACACACTTTTCATGATAAACCAAAATCCTCATATTTCCATTAAATGTATAATGGGTTGGAATGAATGATTGTATATTAATATAAGATTTCTTATATATTTTCACATTTATTTCAATCTATTATTTCAAGTTGAAACCAGTTTTATTATTTATTCACAGTATGGTCTATTCATGCATTTCCTCTGTATTCATAGACACAGGGTGCACCTTTTTGTAGCCCCAATACAAATTTATACGTCTTCAAAATATTGCTTCCAGAAATAGTGGAAGAGATACTCACGTCACCTGATCTACATATACATTTCATCACAGTAATATTCTGGACACAAAATTCAAAGGTCACACTTATGATTCTACCAAATCCTAAATAGAAAGTGAACATGGATTACTAAAATCATCCATGTCCAGGGTGCCTTATGCTCTCAAATGTCAATCCTATTGGTGACTGCATATTTGTTTCTTTCTAAGATTATATGCTCAACCTCAACCCTGTTGAAAATATCTAATCCTATCACTCACTTTATACTTTGCCTGATTTCCTAATGTCTCTATTGATATCTGCATTCCTACATATTTTCCCCACTTCATCATTGTTGGAGACCCTCCACATGTGCTGTTATTGAAATTCACTCTCTAACCGAAACCCTATTGCTAAATAACTTTTGGTCCAAATCCTATACTCATTGTTCTTCTGATACTTACCGACTATCTTCCTGATCCTACTGACTATCTCTGTTTGAGGGGATGTTCTCTTCTACAATCAATCATCCAAGGTACAAGTTCCTATGCCATTGTATATCAATTTATCTGACATATCTGTGCAGAACGTAATTCAAGCTAAGTAATCCAATCAAGGACCCAATGACTTTCTGGACTTCAAATCTTACCTGATTTCTGTTTTCATACTTATATTTCACCTATATATTCTTGTAAGTATCGCAGTTACCCAATACCATTATACATCCCGTAGAATGATTCCTAACCCAAATCGAACTGGTTATTAAGCCTAACCATACACTGTTCCCTCAATCTAACATTACAGAAGAGCTGGAACAGAGTTGGTCTTACAATGCAGGGATGGAGGGGATCTTCCACCTATTTAGAACCTCAATGGTCCATGCAGAAATTATCCCTGGAAAACATGTAGGCAGGTATAAAGGACCTGAGAGAGCAAAGGTCATCTTCCATGGCAAACAGCCTGGTCAGGATGAAGGGTTGTGTCTGAATCAGCCTCTCTCTTCTTAATGTAGAGAAGATGGACCAAACCAAGCCTGTGTGGAGAGCTGTTCCTGGGTGGCTATGTTTGATATACCATTCTAACTTGTGAAAATGTCACAGTAATTGGGGCAGCATCCATCTCATGGGACCCTTGCAAGCAACTGTTACAGCAATGTGGTTGCCAAGGCAGTGACCTCATTCAGTTCCTGAAAAAAGTAACCTCCCCTCACTTCCTTTGTAAGGGAACTCTCTGAACTTTGGAACCAGGAAGCTAGGTCCCCAGAGCCAGTCCCAGTCACAGTTGGCACACTTGATTGTATTTACCAAGGACAGAGTCAGTCTTTATTGGTACCAACTGATGTGAGGATGGCCAAATGCCAGGAAAGCTATGAAGATGGCTGTTTCCTGAGAAAGCAGGTAGTTATTCTGGCAAAGACACCAGATCTGAGAAAGTACAGGCCATTTCGGGGGAACATAGTATGGCCCACCAGTCAGAGGAAACTCCGGATAATCAAAGACCTACTTCTGGGAAGGAGGTGCTTTGTGGGTGTGGGTGTGAGTTTGTGGTTTTGTCACATGTTCTGAGAATAGGTAGGAATAGTGGATTGTTTGTTTTTGAGTGGATTGTTTCTAGAAGGTCGTTTGACACGCGAGGGTTTCTAAAAGTGTATCACACAGTGTCCATGGTTGTTGACATTTGAAAAGAGAGTGCATCAATGGAAGTGTCCTGTCTAGTAGAAAGCTTCCCAGCATTCATCCTGTGCAATTGATGAATGGACTGCAGCTTGCCTTATGAATGGACAACACCTACTATCTTCCTAAGCTCCAGTTTTCTTCCTGAATTCTGGCCACTCTCCAGAATAGTCTCATGATTTGGTGTCCAAGATATGTACCGCCTCCAAGATTTGTTACATGGCCATGTACTGGATAGCTGAAGGCAATGGGAGCATCTCAGAAAACTCAGATATCAGTGTGACCAGTAAAGTCTCAGTGGAGAAACCCTGCTTTGGGCCTTTTGCTAACCTATTTTTCTGTTGCCCTGAATTTCAGGAATTTCTTTGCCTCAGGCAACCCCTTTGTAAATCCTGAAGAAAACAGTTTTCAAATGAAAATGAATGGGCATCACCTGTGGCTGTTTGCTTAATTGCTTCAAAAGGGATGTGTCTGAATCAGCCCCTTGGCCCTATGTGAGGCTGGGGCTTAGATTCTCGGCACCTGATGGATCTACAGAAAGATCCCATCTGTGAATCCAAAACCAAAATGGCCAAAAGAGCAGTCAATGTGGATGAAGTCTCTTGCCTTCCTCTGTAAGTCCTGACCTCTATCAAGTGAGAATAGATATCATTTGGGTCAAATGAGTTCTTCAAAGCCCTGCAGAGGCTAATGCATAGGTGCTTGGATTTTCTCATGACTCCAATTCACACAAAGGAATTTATACTCAACAATCAGTAAGAGTCAAAATGGAGAAGCAGAGCAGTATTAAGGGCAGGCCTATTTGATCATTCCTGGTTCACAGGAAGGGTGTCCAGGCCAACCTGACTTTAGGCAATTGAGGGGTAAGTGAGCTTATTTTGGACACTGTCGTGGGCTGCACCCCTCATGGAAACCTGCAGCAAGAGGTTATGATGAGTTTCTCTATGGCAGAAGATGAGGGTCATGTGGGAGTGTTTTGGTTTCAATTGTGGTCATTTGTGTGGCAGTGGAATAGGCCACTAATGAGATTCGCCCTTGTAAACTGAGATCTAGTCAACTCCTTGGGAAAAATTGCCTGTGAGAGTTCTCCAGAGCTTTTATTGAAATGAGCTTCCTCACCATTTAATGGTTCCTGAATGAATTGAAACCCACAGTGCTTCCAACTTCATCATTGAAAAGTGGCTACATAAATACCATGAAATTTTTGCCATTCCAATGACCAGGTGGCACTGGAGAACCTTTCATGTCCTTTTGCTCATCATGAGTGTACCAGACAGTGCCTTGATTGTCTGGGTTTCATGAAAATGATGTAGAATAGAAATGCCAGTAACTTGTAGCCTACTGAATAGTGGGCCTAGAGCGGTGGTGTGCAGGTGTGTGATAAAACATCTCTTGTGGGGCCATGTGGATCTGCCATTGCTTCGAAAGGGCTTGAGACTGACATGGTGCATCCAGCAGAAACTTATATGTCTGAAACCTCTCCATGTAAAGGCATCTTTTTATATGCAGATTTTCAGGGCAATGTTCAGAATCAGGTTGCTATGGTCAAGGGGGCAATCTATGTGGGATAGAATCCTGGTTGGTGAATTCTCCTGCAGACTCTGACCCACCACACATGACAGAACTCCCTTCAGCACTGGGTCTCAGTTGAACTCGTTTTATTTAGTGAAACAAATACCAAACTCCCAGTGCAGCGGCAAGAAACACCATGAAAAGTGGAGGATGATCAAATGGCTTCACAGTCCACACAGGAGACACTTAGCCTTAAGTGGCCACAGTTTACCTACAAAGAGTGAATTCAGCACTGCCTCCTTATGTCTTTTGGAAAATAAGAAACCATGTCCTCCAGGTTACATAGATGCAGACGCAGCTTTGATGCTTTCACTAGAAATGAAGCTAAAGCTCCTGACAAAAACATATATTTCAAGGATCTTCTAGCTTTCAGAGTCTGTGTTGAAATATCAGCTGTTATCCTGATTGGTTTACCCCTAAATGTAATCTGCTTCCTTTCTCTTGTAGCTTTTAAAATTCTCTCTTTATTCTGTATGTTGGGTATCTTCATTATAATGTGTCTAGGTGTGGATCTCTTATGATTTTGCACATTCGGCGTCCTGTTGGCTTCTAGGACTTGGGAGTCTGTCTCATTCTTCAAGTCTGGGAAGTTTTCTCATATTATTTCATTGATTACATTGCTCATTCTTTTGGTTTGGACCTCTATACCTTCCTGTATCCCAATGACTGAAAAGTTTGGTGTCTTTATGTTATCCCATATTTCTCGGATGTTCTGTTCATGGTTTCTTAACAGTCTTGCTGAGCTGTCTATGTTCTTTTCAAGTTGAAATACTTTGTCTTCATTGTCTGATGTTCTATTTTCTAAGTGTTCTACTCTGATGGTAGTATTCTCAATTGAGTTTTTAAGTTGGTTTATTGCTTCCTGCATTTCTAGGATTTCTGTTTGTTATTTTTTACAACTTCCATCTCCCTGTATAATTGATCTTTTGCTTCTTGGATTTGTTTGTGTAATTCATTGTCGAAGTGATCTTTCATTGTCTGATTTTGCTGTCTAATGTCTTCCTGGAGACTCCAGATCATCTGAAGCATGTATATCCTGAGTTCTTTATCTGACATTCCATCTGCTGCAGCTATTAACTCTTCTAAATTTGTGTTGACCTGCATTGCTTGTGGTCCTTTTTTCTTTGTCTTTTCATACGGCTCGCATTTCTTTCTGCTTGGTGAAACTGTTGTGATTTTGAAATTTTCCCCCTATATATTTATATTGCTCTTGTATATTTGAAAAATCTTCCTTGCAGGGGCGGGGGGTGGCTGTGCTGCTCCTCCAATTGGGGTGATCTATCTACCACGCTGATGGGCCCCTGGGCCTGTTCTCCTGATCGGTCGCAGGTCTGCCTACCATGCAGGCGTGGGAGGCGGCTCTGCTCTGCCCCTCCTCCAATTGGTGGTACGTGTCTACCACACCCGTGGACCCCTGGGGTGTTCTGCCGATCGGTCGCAGGTCTGCCTACCTTGGAGGCACGGGCGGCGGCTCTGCTCTGCCCCTACTCCAATTGGGGTGACGTGACTACCACGCCGGCCGGTGGGTGGGCCTGTTCTGTGGTCGGTCACAGGTCTGCCTACCTTGAGGGCATGGGCGATGGATCTGCTCTGCCCCTACTCCAAATGGGTGAAGTGTCTGCCATGCTGGCAGGCCACTGGGCCTCTTCTGCTGGTCAGGTGCAAATTTGTCTACCTTGAGGGCACGGGTGGTGGCTCTGCTCTGCCGCTACTCCAATTGGGGTGTCGTGACTACCAATCCGGTAGGTTGCTGGGCCTGTTCCGGGCACGTGCAAAGATTCTGCTCTGCCCCTACTCCTATTGGGATGACGTGACTACCATGCCGGTGGGCCACTTGGATTGTACTAGGCGCGGGAGAAGGCTCTGCTCTGCAACTACTCCAATTGAGGTGACGTTACTACCACGCCTGCTGGTCACTGGGCCTGTTTTGGGCACCTGCGGCGGCTCTGCTCTTCCTCTATTCCAACTGGGGTTAAGTGATTATCATGCAGGTGTGTCGCTGGGCCTGTTCCGAGCATGGGCAGCGGCTCTGCTCTGCCCCTCTGGCTTGATGAAAAAGTGAGAGAGACTCGGGTGTTTGTGACTCACTTTCTTTACCAGGAGACTAACTGTTTCTGTCACCGCTGGTATCAATGAAGTTATCTCCTCCGCTGCTTTCTGATGACATCAGATCTCTGCCATGTTGGTATCCCATGCAAAAGGCAGCATTTCGTTCCCTTTGCTGGGTGACCAATGCAATGGGTGAGTCCTGACTTGCCCTCACAAGCCCCGTCTCAATCCTGTTGCCACTGCCTATGAAGGCTCGGTTGATATTTACCTCCACATTATTCAGCAAGACCCGGACCGGGAAGCAGTTTCCACGGGTTCTTTAGCCCTGAGCAAGATCAGTTCGGGGAGGCCAAATTTGGCCTCTCTGGGCTCAGTGTATGTTCTAATAGGAGCAGGCTCCAAGACGCAGTTTCTGCGGGTTCTTTAGCACTGAGCCTGAGTAATTTGTCTGCGAGACAAAGGTGAATGGCATCCTGAAATTACCTGTTCTATAGCTGAATGAGCTGCGATCAGTGGAAAACAGGAATGGTGACGTCAGCTCTTCAAGATGGTGGACGCTGGCTTCCTCTGTGGTCTGACCGGTATGGAGAACGGAATTGGACCGCATCCATCCCCGTCTCAATCCCAGAATTCAGCACTGAGCACAGTAATTGCATAGCTGGCAGGAGCCCATAGAATCCGCACCACTGTATATTTGCGATGCTATCTCGTCGTTTCCCAGTGCGCGCCACAGACTCTAGCTACAGGGCAATTTGCTGAATAAGCAGCATGACCCTCCGTGCGGACAAATCACTCGCGTTTGAGCCCCCGTAGCTGATCCTCGTGAGATGGATATATGTCCACTAGTTTGTGGAGCACCCGAAATTTGCTGGAAATTCCTAACAAGATAGGTTTTAGCCGTTCTAACTCGTCATTCTCCCGCACAGTGACGCGGTACATGGGGGTAATGCACTCCATTCGCCTCCATCATGTGATCCCCCAAAGTTAGTTTTCAGTACTAGGAAAAAAATATGTATTTCAGGTGGAGGAATATTTCTCAGAATAATCTTGTGAAAAGTTGATTATAAATCCACATACATGAATATGAATGAATTTAGGGAGGGTATAAAAAAATATACTAAATATTTTTAAAAATCTGGAGAGTGAATATATATATATATATACACACACACACAGACACACACACACACACAGACATTAAAAAGTAGCATTATGTATGTGAATTGAAATTCACCATGAAATATATATCATCCACAGATCCAAAAATATTAATTTTAATGTACATGGATTTATGTTGTTCAACTAAGAAGCTCACCCATATGTTGAATTTTCAGTTCCAACAGCATTAAGTAGGAGTGATCTCTTCTCACAATTTGTATCTTCCAAGCCAGCCATCTCACCAAATGTACGACTGATACCAGGTAGAATTCTATATGTGCTTATAAAAATACATGTGATGAATAGGCTACAGAGAAAGGGAGACAGTTATTCACATATTTGTTAACTTTTAAAACACATGGAGAACTGTTTCAATTAAAATTCGCTAGATTTATAACACCTACAATTTATCATATGAAAGGTAAGTCCAATTATACACCATGCCTCCTGTGAACCTCTTGTATTTGTATTCTGTTTGGGTTATTATTCTCCATCAAATTAGGATAAGAAGTCAAAGTCTAGTAGGGTATGTGTTAGTGTCAGGGATTCAGTATTTCGAATGGAAAATTGGAAAATGTATCCATTGTGTATGCAAATATGTGCTACACAAATATCTTCCCACTCTCATTCAGAACAATGCCTTGACATTACCTTCGCCCTACATAAGACACAATTAGAGGAGAAGATTTAAAAAATCTGTGAATACATATGTGGAATGGAAAATGCTCAGAAGTTCACAAATTTGGAAGTGGTAGAGGAGTTTCCAAAAGGGACAGGGTAATCACTCCAAAAACATGAAGTTCTGCCAGCTTAACATCTGAAGAAACTGCCTCTGAGGTTGGGCAATGAAATATATGCTGTTGTCAGAAGCATTAGCTTCATATCTAGTGAGACCATCAAATCTGGTTCTGCATCTATGTGACCTGGAGGACATGGTTTCTTATTTTCCAATGAACATGAGGCAGCAGTGCTGAATTTTCTATTTGTAGGTACACTGTGGCCACTGGTGTCTCCCCGTGTGGACTGTAAATTCATTTGGTCATCCTCCACTTTCGTGGTGTTTCTTGCTGCTGCACTGGGAGTTTGGTATTGCTTCATTAAATACAAGGGTTCAACTGGGACACAGTGCTGAAGTGAGTTCTGTCAAGTGTGGTGGGTCGGGTTCTGCAGGAGAATGCACCAACCAGGCTTCTATCCCACATAGCTTGCCCCATTGACCATAGCAACCTGATTCTGAACATTGCCCTGAAACCTCTCCATATAACAATATGCTTTTACATATAAGGTTCTACTGACTGCAAAATGTCAGTCACAATCCATTTGGAAGCCAATGGCTGATCCACATGCCCCCACCACAGATGTTTTATCACACACCTGCCAACCACTGCTCTAGTACAACTACTCAGCATGATCCAACTTACTGGAATCTCTGTTCTACACCATTTTCATAAAACCCAGTCAATCAGGGCACTGTCCTGTATACTCATGATCAGCAACAGGACATCCAAATGTTCTCCAGTGCTACCCGGTCATGGGAATTTCAAAAATTTCATGTTATTGATCTAGCCAATTTTCAAGGATGAAGTTGGAGGCACTGTGGATTTCAATTCACTCAGAAACCATTAAATGGTGAGGAAGCTCATTTCAATGAATACTCTGGAGAATTCTTACAGGCAAGGCTTCCAAAAGTGCCCAAAAGTCAGATTAAGCCAGGCTCATTGAGGTCTACAATGTATGGTCCATGTGTGTTTTGACTCTCAAATATGGCTGCCAAGTCTTTAAGAATAATATCATGTGATATCCTGGCTGAGATTCCCTGTCCTCTGTGGAAAGTCAACTTGGGCTTAGATGTCACTTTCCAAAGGCAACTCTCATGCATGGCCATTTAAAATTCCAACACAATTCCTGGCAATAATTCTCTGAGATCTGTAAAGAACTCAGTCTCTAAGGGGCATCACACGAGAGTGCAAGCCTAGTTTGACCCAGTGATCTCTTCCAACCACCAGACACATGTCCACAAATAAAACCAAAACACTCTCACATGGCCCTCATCTTCTTCCATATAGACACTCATCATATCCTCTGGCTGGAGGTTTCCATTAGTGACGCAGCCCACGACAGTGTCCAAAATAAGCTCCCTGCCCCTCATTTGCCTAAAGTCAGGGTAGCCTGGACTCTCTTCCTGTGAACCAGGAGTGATCAAATAGGCCTGCCTTTAATATTGCTTGGCTTCTCCAACTTGAGGCCTTCTAGCTTTGGGGTTTAGATTATTTAAGTGAATTGGAGTCATGAAAATCAAGCCCCTATGGCCTAGCCTCTGCAGGGCTTTGAAGAACACATTTGACCCAAAGGATTCCTATTCTCACTTGATGGATATCAGGAACCTACCAGAGGAAGACAAGAGAGTTCATCAAAAATATATGATGTTTTTGCCATTTTGGTTTTGGATGCACACATGGGATCTATCTTTAGATCCATCAGGTGCTCAGAATCTAAGCCACAGCCTCACACAGGGCCAACAGGTTGATTCAGACATATCCGAATCCTAAGCAATTAAGCAAAGAGCCACAGGTGATGCCCATTCATTTCCATTTGAAAACTCTTTTTTTCAGGCTTCACAAAGTGGTGGCTTGAGGCAAAAAACTTCCTGACATTCAACAGAACAATAGGTAAGCAAAAGGACCAAAGCAGGGTTTCTCCACTGAGACTTTCCTGGTCAACAGATATCTGAGATTTCTCAGATGCTAGCCATTTCCTTCAGCTATCCATTACATAGCCATGTCACAGATCTTGGAGGTGGTACAAATCTTGGACACAAAACCATGATACTATTCTGGAGAGTGGCCAGAATTGAGAAAGAAAACAGGAAATTAGGAAGCTTGTAGGTGTTGCCCATCCATAAGGCAAGCCAGAGTCCACTCATGAATTGGGCAGGATTAATGCTGGGAAGCTTTCTACTAGAGAGGACACATCCATTGATGCATTGTCTTTTCTAATGTCTACAACAATGGACTCAGTGGGATACACACACATAGAAACACTCGCCTTGTCAAAGGACTTAATAGAAATATTCCACTCCATACCAAATAAACCGCCTTTCCTACCCATTCTCAGAACATGAGACAAAACCACAAACTCACACCCACACCCACAAAGGCACCTCCTTCCCCCTAGTAGGTCTGTGACTCCCTGGAGTGTCCTCTGACTGGTGGGCCATACTATGTTCCCCGGAAATGACCTCTTCTGTTTCAGATCATGTCTGCTTGGCCAACTTTGTGAAGTTCTCAAGAGTCAGCGGTGAGACACTACCTGCTTTCTCAGGAAAAGCCCCTCTTCACAGGTTTCCTGGCATTTGGCCATCCTCACATCTGTAGGTACCAAGAAAGACTGACTCTGTCCTTGGTAATTCCAAACATGTGAGACCACTGGGTCTAGAACAGGGACTGTCTCTGGGTGCCTGGCTTCCTGGATCCCAAGTTCAGAGAGTTCCCTCACCAAGGAAGTGAGGTGAGATCACTTCCTTCAGGATCTGAATGATGTCACTGCCTTGGCAACCACTTTGTCCTAACAGTTGCTTCCAAAAGTACCATGAGGTGGAGGCTGCCCCGATTTTCATGGGACACTTTCTCTAGTTAGAATGCTGTATCAACCATAAGCACCCGGGAACAGCTTCCACACAGGACTGGTTTGGTCCATGTTCTATACATTAAGAAGAGAGAGACTGATTCAGACACAACCCTTCATCCTTACCAGAATGATTGCCATGGAAGATGACTTTTGCTTTCTGAGGTACTTCATAGCTGCCTTCATCTTCACCAGGGATCATTTCTGCATGAACATTTGAGTTTCTCAGCAGGTGAAGATCCCCTGGATTCCTGTAGTTTAATACCCACACAGTTCCTGCTCTCCTGCAAAGTTAGTGTATGGTTAGGGTTAATAATATTTTCGATTTGGGTTAGGAATCATTCTGCAGGATGAATAATGGGATTGGGAACCTGCGATATTTATAAGAATATATAGGTGAAATATATGTATGAAAATGGGAATCTAAGAAAGATTTGAAACCCAGAATGGCATTGGGCCCTGGGTTTGGATACTTAGTGTTGAATTATGTTCTGTACAATTGTCTCAGTTAAATCGAAATACAATGGCATAGGACCTAGTACCTTGGATGATTGAATGTAGAAGAGAACATCCAGTCAAAAAGGGATAGTCGGTAGGATTAGGAAGATAGTCAGTAGGTTTAGGAAGAAGAGTGAGTATATGATTTGGAATAAAAAGCTTCTTTAGCAATAGGGTTTCGTTTAGAGAGTGAATGAAAATGTAAGCACATGTGAAGAGTCAGCCAAAATGATGAACTGGGGAAAATATGTAGGAAAGCAGGTGTCAATAGAGACATTACGAAATCAGGCAATGTATAAAGTGAGTGATAGGATTAGACATTTTCAACAGGCTTGAGTTTGAATATATTATCATAGGAAAAAACAAATATGTCGTCACAAATGGGAATGACATTTGAGAGCATTAGGCAACCTGGACATGGATGCTATTACTTATCAACATTCACTTTCCTTTTAGGCTTTGGTACAGTCATAAGTGTGACATTTTATTTTTTTTTTGTTCAGAATATTACTGTGATAAAATGTATATGTAGATTAGGTGACATGAGTATTTCTTTCACCATTTCTGGGAGCAATAATTTGAAGATGTATACATTAGTATTAGGGGCACAAAGAGGTGTAACCTGTTTCAATGAATATAGAGATAATGCATGAATAGACCATACTATGAATAAATAACATAACTGATTCCACTTTAAATAATTGATTGAATTGATATGTGAAAATATATAAGAAATCTTATATTGATATACAATCATTCATTCCAACCAGTTATATATCTAATGGTAATATTAGGATTATGGTTTATGATGAATGGTGTTTAGTTTTGCTTTATAAGTGATGATGTTAAACAAAAATAATGTGTTTGGAAAGAAGTCTCATGAAAAGACTAGTCAAGAAACATGGAGGAATGCATGTGTTCTGAATCAGGAAGTGATTGATCGTGAAACAAATTCCTATTAATTTTCTAATTTGTGACTGAAATATATATCCTATGATGTGCATAAACTGAAGACATAGTAACGTACAAGTGTTGAATAAAAATGAAAGTCAAAATACACATCATGTCCCCTAGGAATCTACTTGCATTCATTTTAAACTGGCTAAGTAACTATAGAAATATTTTGTTTGTATGCACCATTCACTGAATTTAGTTTTCAGTACTAGGAAACAATATGTATTGCAGGTGGATGATTATTTCTGAGAATAATCTTGTGGAAAGTTGATTATGAATCCACAGATATGAATATGAATGAATTTAGGGAGTGTATAAAAAGACACATATATTTCATATTTTATATTTTGAAAAATCTGGAGAGTGTATATATATACACACACACACACACCACACACACACACACACGCACATGCACAGATATTAAAAAGTAGCAATACAGGAGATCCATTATGAAGGCAGGCATGGAGAAATCAAGTCTATGATCTCTTCAGCTGCATGGGCATAGGGAGTCGTAAACTGTCTAAATGCTGTTTGCTCAGAATCACTAGGCAATGTTGACCTGTTGTGAATCTGGGGCGAACAGTCTGGGCCCCTCAGAACACACACAGAGCCCGGATTGGCTGCATTCAAGCTTAGATTCGTCTGGTTTTTGTGACTCAGCACTAACATTCCCGCTGAAATAACTGGTCGGTCTTTCTGAATTGACAAAGTTAAAAGACAACTGAGCCTTCATAGGCAGTGGCCACAGGATTGAAATGGGGCTTGGGAGATATAGTCAGGACCCACCTGTTGCATTGGTCACCCAGCAAAGGGAACGAATGGTCACCATTTTAATGGGATACGACCATGGCAGAGAACTGACATTACAGGCGGAGGAGATAACTTCATTGAAACCAACGCGACAAGTGTGTAATCCCATTGCCATCTCTCTCAAAACCATGGGGAAACCTCAAGGGCCCTTCCCAGCTCTGCCGTAATGGCCCCTCCTAGGTCTCCCAGGAGCGTGATAGCCAGACCTAGGGAATCAGGATTGGCTCGGGACTCGCGGCGTGGAATTCCCGGCTACCACTCCCACCAGTGCTGACAATTGAGGTCTCTTACACCACCTACCGGGGGCATGGCTCCCGGAGGACAAGAAAATTCGCTGGGGGTTCTCAGGCCAAAGCTCTACAAACTTAGGGTCTGAGGGAGGCAAACAGGGAGAGTGTGCCCAGGCGTTCATTAAAAGAGGGCTACCAGGAGCAGAGGCCTGGCGTGTAACCAGTATTGTGGTGAGCGTCAAAGGTGAGAGGGGCCTGGCTTGAGGAAGCACAAGAGAAGGCCCTAGGCACTCAGGATTGGAGACCTGCCCAGACTGGGAGGAAGAGCTGCTGCACAGTGATTGGTTCCCGCTAATTGAGAGGAGAATCTTGGCCCAGTGCACACAGCTCCACCTACTGGAAGAGAAGTAAATTGAACTCTAGGACTGCATGTATTAATATTATTATTTTATTTGTATGCTTTTCTTTTTCTTTGATTTTCATTTTTGTTGTTGTTCTTTAACTTTTTTAATGTTTTTATTTTTTTAAATTTTTTATTTTATTATTATTATTATTATTTTAAATTTTAATTTTCATTTTTAAATTATCATTATTACTTAAAATTTTCTTTATTTTCTATTTTTTTCTTTTGTCTTTTCATTTCTTTTCAATTTTGTTATACCCCCTTCCTTGAATTCTACCTGCCTACTCTCATTCTCCTTAGTGACTTCTTCCCTTCCCTTCTAATATCTTTCCTTCCAAGCATCAAATAAATTTATAAGAGTAAGCAGTAACTCAGTAGTCAAACAGAACAAGAAGTAACATGAGAAGCATAAAAAAGCAAGGAAGAAAAAAAGTGCAAACAATGAAGGACAGCCTAAATATTCAAGAGCATCTAGAGTCATCAGAAAAATGGTCATATAAAGAACTCAAGGAATACCTTAGACAGATGGAATGGAACCTTAAAGAGGATACGAGACAACAAAAACAGTGAAAGAACGCATTGAAAATGAATTACATAAACAGATAAAATAAGAAATTAAGCATCTTTATCAGGAGATAGAGATTATTAGAAAAATCAAACAATAATTCTAGAAATGAAGGAAATGATAAACCAAATTAAAAACTCAATTGAGAGTATCACTAACAGAGTGGAGCAAGTAGAAGACAGAATGTCAGATAATGAAGACAAAATATATCATCTTGAAAAAAACTCTAGCCAAGAAAGAAATGCTGTAAAAAATTATGAGAAAACATCCAAGAGTTATGGGATAACATAAAAAAACAAACTTATGAGTCATCCGGAAAGAGGAAGGTACAGAGATTCAAACCAAGGGAATGAGTAACCTGCTGAATGAAATAATTAGAGAAAACTTTCCAGAAATAAAAATGGAAACAGATAAACAAATTGTAGATGCTTACAGGACACTGAGCACACAAAATCACAGTAGACCCATGCCAAGACACATTGTTATGAAGATATCCAATATAAAAAACAAAGAGAAAATATTAAAAGCTACCAGAGAAAGGAGGCAGATTACAATCAGGGGTAAACCAAAAAGGTTAACAATAGATTTTTTTATCACAGATGCTGGAAGTGAGAAGATCCTGGAACAACGTACTTCAAACACTGAAAGACAATGGATGCCAACCAAGAATTATGTATCCAGCAAAATTAAGCTTAATGTAAGACAACGAAATAAAAATCTTTCATGATAAACAAAAGCTAAAAGAATTTGCAGCCAGAAAACCAGCATTGGAAAGCATCTGGAGCAAAACACTACACAAGGAAGAAATGAAAATCAACAACGAAAACCATCAGTGGGAAGTGCCTCAGTAATGACAGAGGGCGGGGAAAAGCTAATCATGGAGAAACAATCTAATTTTAAAAAAAAGATATAGGCAAACATGGGTGGCAGTACAAACCATATATCAATAGTAACTCTAAACGTTAATGGCTTAAACTCTCCAATAAAGTGACATAGGCTTGTAACTTGAATTAAAAAAAAAAAAAATCCAACAATATGTTGCGTCCAGGGGACACATCTGAATGGAAAAGACATACACAAGCTGATGGTGAAAGATTGGGAAAATTTATACCATGCACACAGACCTCGTAAGCAAGCAGGGGTGGCCATCCTCCTATCGAATAAAATCGACCTCAAGACTAATTTAATCAAAAGGGATAAGGAAGGACATTATATACTGTTAACAGAAACCATTCACTGACAAGACATAACAATTATCAATATTCACGCAGCAAATAATGGTGCTGCGACGTTCATAAAACAAATTCTCCTCAAGTTCAAGAATCAAATAGACCACAATACAATAATTATGAGTGACTTCAACTCACCTCTCTCACCATTGGACTGATCCTCCAAACAAAAGTTGAATAAAGGTACTATAGAACTCAATATCACAATCAATACCCTAGACTTAACTGACATATATACAATATATCAACCATCATCAAGTGGATATACTTTTTTCTCAGCAGCACATGGATCCTTCTCAAAAATAGACCATATGTTATGCCATAGGGCAACCCTCAGTAAATATAAAGGGGAGGAGATAATACCATGAATTTTTTGTGATCATAATGGAATGAAACTGGAAACCAATGATAAAAGAAAAAAGAAAAAATCATACATCACCTGCAAAATGAACAATATGTTACTGAATGATCAATGGGCAACCCTCAGTAAATATAAAGGGGAGGAGATAATACCATGAATTTCTTGTGATCATAATGGAATGAAACTGGAAACCAATGATAAAAGAAAAAAGAAAAAATCATACATCACCTGCAAAATGAACAATATGTTACTGAATGATCAATGGGTTACAGAATACATAAAGGAGGAAATAAAAAAATTCTTCGAGATAAATGAAAATACAGACACAACATATCAGATTCTATGGGACACAATGAAAGAAGTTTTAAGAGGTAAATTCATCGCCTGGAGGTCATTCCTCAAAAAAAGAAAAAAAAAACAACAAATAAATGAGCTCACACTTTATCTCAAAGCCCTAGAAAAGGAAGAGCAAAACAACAGCAAATGTAGCAGAAGGCAAGAAATAATTAAAATCAGAGCGAAATTGAAACAAAAGAAACTATTGAAAAAATTAACAAAACTAAAAGTTGGTTCTTCGAAAAGATAAATAAGATCTACAGACCCTTAGCCATGCTAATGAAGAGAAGAAGAGAGAGAACTCAAATTACTAACATACGGGATGAAAAAGGCAATATCACAACAGATGCAACATAAATACAGAAGAAAATTAGTAATTATTTGGAAAACTGTATTCCAATAAAATAGAAAATAGTGAAGACATCGATAAATTTCTTAAGTCATATGATTTGCCCAGACTGAGTCATAAGGGAACACACAATTTAAACAGACCAATATCAATGGATGAAGTAGAAGAAGCAATCAAAAGACTACCAACCAAGAAAAGCCCAGGACTGGATGGGTATACAGCAGAGTTTTACAAAACCTTTAAAGAAGAATTAATACCAATACTTTTCAAGTTATTCAGGAAATAGAAAAACTGGGAGCTCTGCCAAATTCATTCTCTGAGGCCAACATCACCCTGATTCTGAAACCAGACAAAGACACCTCAAAGAAAGAAAACTACAGACCAATATCTCTGATGAACCTAGATGCAAGAATCCTCATTAAAATTCTGGTGAATTGGATAGAAAGGCACATCAATAAAATTGTGCACCATGATCAACTAGGATTCATCCCTGGGATGCAAGGCTGGTTCAATATACGGAAATCAATAAATGTTATTCACAACATCATTGGACTTAAAGATAAGAACCATATGATCATCTCGATAGACGCAGAAAAACCATTCAACAAAGTAGAGGATTCCTTTATGTTCAAAACATTTTAAAAACTAGGGATAACAGGAACTTACCTCGACATTGTAAAAGCTATCTATGTTAAACCTCAGGCTAGCATCATTCTGAATGGAGAAAAGTTGAAGGCATTCCCTTTAAAATCTGGAACAAGACAGGGATGTCCTCTATCACCACTTCTATTCAATATATTTCTCGAAAAAACTGGCCAGAGCAATTAGAGAGATGAAAGACATTAAAGGCATAAAAATAGGAAAAGAAGAACTTAAATTATCACTATTTGCAGATGACATGATTCTATACATAGAAGACCCAAAAGGGTCTACAGAAAAAACTACTAGAACTAATAAATGAATGCAGCAATGTGGCAGGATACAAAATCAACATGCATAAATCAAAGGCATTTCTGTATATTAGCGACAAAACTTCTGAAACAAAAATGAGTCCAAACACTGCATTCCCAATTTCCTCAAAATAATTAAATACTTGGGAATCAACCTAACAAAAGAGGTGAAAGATTTATATAATGCAAACTACAGAACCCTAAAAAGAGTAATAGAATAAGATCTTAGAAGATGGAAAAATATACCCCGTTCATGGATAGCCAGAACTAACATCATTAATATGGCGATATTACCAAAAGTTCTCTATAGGTTTAATGCAATGCCAATCAAAATCCCAAAGGAATTTTTTGTAGAAATAGATAAAGCAATCATAAAATTCAAATGGAAAAAAAAAGACCCAGAATAGCAAAAGCAATTCTAAGCAGGAAGTGTGAATCAGGCAGTATAGCGATACCAGATTTCAAACTATATTACAGAGCAATCATAATAAAAACAGCATGGTACTTGTACGAAAACAGGTGGGTGGACCAATGGTACAGAATGGAGGACACAGAGACTAATTCAAAAAGCTACAACTATCTTATATTTGATAAAGGAGCTAATGGCCTGCAATGGAGGAAGGATAGCATCTTCATCAAATGGTGTTTGGTAAACTGAAAATCCATATGCAACAAAATGAAACTGAATCCCCTCCTCTCGCCATGCACAAAAGTTAACTCAAAGTGGATCAAGGAGCTAGATTCAAATCAGAGTCTCTGCGTCTGATAGAAGAAAAAGTTGGCTCCGATCTACATATTGTGTGGTCAGGCTCCGAATTCCTTAATAGGACACCCATAAAACAAGAGTTAATAACAAGAATCAAGAAATGGGACTTACTTAAACTGAATTTTTTTTTTCTCAGAAAGAGAAACAATAAGAGAGGTAAACATGGAGCCTACATCATGGGAACAAATTTTTAGTCCTCACCCTTCACATGGAGCCCTAATATCTAGAGTATACAAAGTATACAAAGAACTCAGAAAATTAGACAATAAGATAACCAATAACCCAATGGGCCAAGGACCTGAACAGAAACTTCTCGGAGGAGGACATAGAATCAATTAACAAGTACATGAAAAAATGCTCTCCATTTCTAGCAGTAAGAGAAATGCAAATAAAAACCACCCTAAAATACCATCTCAATCCAGTGAGATTGGCAGCCATAATGAAGTCAAACAACAACAAGTGCTGGCGAGGATGTGGGGAAAAGGGTACTCTTGTACATTGCTGGTGGGACTGAAACTGGTGCAGCCAATTTGGAAAGCAGTATGGAGACTCCTGTGAAAGCTTGGAATGGAAGCACCATTTGACCCAGCTATTGCCCTTCTTGGACTATTCCCTGAAGACCTTAAAAGAGCGTACTACAGGGATACTGCCACATCAATTTTCATAGCAGCACAATTCACAATTGCTACACTGTGGAACCAACCCAGATGCCCTTCAATAGATGAATGAATAAAAAAATGTGACTTTTATATACTATGGAGGATTACGCAGCACTAAAATATGCCAAAATAATGGAATTTGCAGGGAAATGCATGGCACTAGAGCAGATTATGCTTAGTGAATCTTGCCAATCCCTAAAAAACAAATACCAAATGTCTTCTTTGATATAATGAGAGCAACTAAGAACAGAGCAGGGAGGAAGAGCATGAAGAAAAGATTAACATTAAGCAGAAACATGAGGTGGGAGGGAAAGGGAGAGAAGAGGGAAATTGCATGGTAATGGAGAGAGACACTTATTGTTACACAAAATTACATATAAGAGGTTGTGGGAAAATAAACAAGGAGAGAAATGAATTACAGTAGGTATGGTAGAAAGAAAAGATGGGAAGAGAAGGGAGGGGGTATAGTAGAGTATAGGAAAGGTAGCAGAATACAACAGTAACTAATAGGGCATTATGTAAAAATATGGATGTGTAACTGATGTGATTCTGCAATCTGTATTTGGAGTAAAAATGGGAGTTCATATCCCACTTGAATCTAATGTATGAAATATGATATGTCAAGAGCTTTGTAATGTTTTGAGCAACCAATAAAAAAAAGTAGCGATATATATGCCAATAGAAATTCATCATGAAATATATATAATCCACAGATTGAAAAATATTAATTTTACTGAACATGAAATTATGTATAATGTTATTCAACTAGGATGCTCACCCATAGGTTGAATTTTCAGTTCCAACAGCATTTAGGAGGAGTGATCTCTTCTCTCAATTTGCATCTGCCAATTCAGCCACCTCACAAGTGTATACGAGTGATATCAGGTAGGATTCTATATGTGCATATAAAAATACATGTGCTGAATAGGCTACAGAGAAAGGGAGACAGGGATTCATATATTTGTTAATTTTAAAAACACATGTAGAACTATTTCAACAAAAAATTGACTAGATTTATAACTCCTACAAAATATAATGCAAAAGGCAATCCCAACTATACACCATGCCTCCTCTGAACTGCTTGTGTTTCTTTTCTTTTTGGGTTATTTTTCACCATCATATTAGGATCATTAGTCAGAGTCTAGTAGGGTATGGATTAGTGTCAGGGATTCAGTATTTCAAATGGAAAATTGAAAAATGAATCCAATGTGTATGTAAATATGTGCTACACAAAAATCTTCTCACTCATATCCAGAACAATGCCTTGACATTACCTTCACCCAAGTAAGACACAATTATAGTAGAAAAGTGTGAAAATCTATGAATACATATATGGAATGGAATATCCTCGGGAGTTCACAACCTTGGAGGTGGTAGAGGCTTTTCCAAAAGTAAGGGACAGGGTAAACACTCCACAAACAAAGAGCTCTGCTGGCCTAAGACTTCTTGGAATACTGCCTCTGAGGTTGCGCACTTGAAAGATATGTTGTTGTCATGAGCTTTGGCTTCCTTTGTAGTGAGACCATAAAAGCTGGGTCTGCTTCTATGTGACCTGGAAGACATGATTTCTTATTTTCCAATGAACATGAGGCAGCAGTGCTCAATTTTCTCTTTGTAGGTAAACTATGTCCACTGGAGGCTAAGTGTCTCCCGGTGGGGACTGTGAAGACATTTGATCATCCTCCACTTTTCGTGGTGTGTCTTGCTGCTACACTGGGAATTTGGTACTTGCTTCACACAATATAAGAAGTTCATCTGGGATACAGTGCTGGAGCGTGTTCTGACACGTGGGGTGGGTTAGCGTCTGCAGGAGAATGTACCAACCAGTCTTCTATCCCACATAGCTTGTCCCAATAACCATAGCAACCTGATTATGAACATTGCCCTGAAACCTCTCCACATAACAAGATGCCTTTACCTACAAGGGAATGGGGGCTGCGCCATATCAGTCACAAGCCATTTGTAAGCCAATAGCCGATCCACATGGCCCCACCTTGATGTTTCATCACATACCTGCCCACCACTACTCTAGGCCCACTACTCACCAGGCTCCAAATTCCTGGCATCTCGTATTCTACACCATTTTCATGAAACCCAGTCAAACAAGGCACTGTCTGGTATACACATGATCAGCAACAGGACATCCAAAGTTTCTGCAGTGCCACCTGGTCATGGGAACTTCAAAACTTTTATGGTATTTATCTAGCAATTTTTCAAGGATGAAGTTACAGGCACTGTGGAATTCAATTCATTCAGGAACCGTTAAGTGTTGAGAAAGCTCATTTCAATGAATGCTCTGGAGAACTTTAAAGTCAAGGCTTCTCAAAGAGTTGCCAACAGGTCACATGAAGCCAGGCCAATTGACGTCTACAATGTGAGGTCCATGTGTGTTTTGAATCTCAACTATGGCTACCAAGTCTTTCAGAATAAAATCATGTGATATCCTGGCTGAGATTCCCAGGCCTCTGTGGAAAGCCACCCTGGGCCAAGATCTCAGTTTCCAAGAGTGAGTCTCATGCGTGGCCTCCTAAAATCCCAACACAATTCATGGCAATACTTCTCTGAGGTCAGTTCCAGAACTCAGTCTCTAAGGGTAAATCATACCAGATTTCAAGCCCAGGTGGACCCAGTCATCCCTTTAAACTGCCACAAAAATGATCAAAATTAAAATGAAATCACTCCCACACGGCCATAATCTTTTTCCTTGTAGACACTCATCATAACCTCTAGCTGGAGGTTTCAATGAGCACAAGGTAGTGTCCAAAATAAGCTCACTTGCCCCTCATTTGCCTAAAAACATGGTGGCCTGAACACTATTCCTGTGAATCAGGAGTGATCAAATATTCCTGCTGTTAAAGTGTTCCACTTCTCCAATTTGAGGCCTACTGGCTGAAGCCTATAAATTTTTGATGTGATTTGGAGTCATGAGAAAACCCAAGCACATGTGGGCTAGCCTCTGCAGGGATTTCAAAGACTCATTTGACCCTAAGGATCCCTATTCTCACTTGATGGAGGTCAGGAACCTAAAACAAGAAGGCAAAAATATTCATCCACAATGACTTCTCTTTTGGTCATTTTGGTTTTGGAACCACATGGGATCTTTCTTTAGATCGATCAGGTGCTGAGAATCTAAGCCACAACCTCATTCAAGGACAAGAGGCTGATTCAGACACATTCCATTCCAAAGCAATTAAGCAAAGAGCCACAGGTGATGTCCATTCATTTCCATATGAAAACAGTCTTCTTAATGCTACACAACTGGGTGGCCTGAGGCAAAGACTTTCCTGATATTCAGGATAATAGAAACAGAAGTAAGCAAATGGCCCAAAGAAGGGTTTCTCCACTGAGACATTACTGGTCACACTGATATCTGAGTTTTCTGAGATGCTCCCATTCCCTTAAGCTATACAGTACATGGCCATGTCACAGAGCCCTGTGGTGTTACATATCTGGGACTCAAAACCATGAGCCTATTCTGGAGAGTGGCTGGAAAACACGAAGAAAACAGGAACTTACGAAGATAGTAGATGTTGCCCATCCATAAGGCAAGCTGCAGTCCATTCATCAATTGGGCAGTAAGAATGTGGGGAAGCTTTCAACTAGAGACAACGCTTCCATTGATGCATTATCTTTTCTAATGTCTACAACAACGGATACACTGGGATACACAGAGATAGAAACACTCACCATGTCAAAGGACTTACTAGAAATAGTCCACTCCAAACCAAATAAACCACCTTTCCTAGCTATTCTCAGAACATCAGAAAAAACCACAAACTCACACCTAAAACAGCAAAGGCGATTCTTTCACCCAAGTAGGTCTGTGATTATCCGAAGTGTCTTCTGACTGGTGGGCCATATTATGTTCCCCCAAAATGGCCTGTCCTGTTTCAGATCTGGTCTCCTTGGCCAATTCTGTGAAGTTGTCAGGAGCCAGTGGTTCGCCACTACCTACTTTCTCAGGAAAGGCCCCTCTTCCGAGCTCTGCTGGAATTTGGCCATCCTCACATCAGTAGGTACCAAGAAAGACTGACTATGTCTTTGGGAAAAACAAATAAGTTAGCCCACTGGGACTCGGAGTGAGACTGACTCTGGGTGCCTGGCTTCCGGGATCCCAAGTTCAGAGAATTCCATCACCAAGGAAGTGAAGTGAGGTCACTTCTTTCAGGAACTGAATATGGTCACTGCCATGGTAACCACTTTGTCCTAACAGTTGCTTCCAAGGTTCCTATGAGATGGAGGCTGCCCCAACATCCTGTGACACATTCAGAAGTTAGAATGGTATATCAACCATAGGCACCCAGGAACAGCTCTCCACACAGGCCTGCATAGGTCCATCTTCTCTACTTTAAGAAGGCAGAGGCTGATTCAGACACATCAATTCTTCCTGACCAGGTTGTTTGCCATGGAAGATGACTATTGCTCTCTCAGGTCCTACATAGCTGCCTACATATTCTCCAAGGATCATTTCTCGATGGATCTTTTAGGTTCTCAGCAGGTGGAAGATAATCTACATTCCTATATTCTAAGACCCACTCTGTCCCTGCTCTTCTGTAAGTTGTATTGAAGGAAGAGTGTATGGTTAGGGTTAATAATAGGTTCGATTTGGGTTATGAATCATTCTGCAGAATGAATAATGGCATTGACAACCTGTGGTATTTACAAGAGTATATATGTGAAATATAACTATGAAAGCAGAAATCTAGGTAAGATTTGAAGCGCAGAAGGGCATTGGGGACTTGAGTGAGATACTTAGCTTTGAGTTATGTGCTGCACAGATGTCTCAAATAAATCAATATACACTGGCATCGGACCTTGTACTTTGGATGATTGAATGTTGAAGAGAACATCCAGTCAAAAAGCAATAATCGGTAGGATTAGGAAGGTAGTCGGTAGGTTTAGAAAGAAGAGTGAGTATAGGATTTGGACCAAAAGTTCTTTCGCAATAAGATTTCGGGTAGACAGTGTATGTAAATGTAAGCACATGTGAAGAGTCAGTCACAATGATGAACTGGGGAAAAATATAGGAAAGCAGATATCAATAGAGACATTAGGAAATCAAGCAAAGTATAAATTGTGTGATAGGGTTAGACATTTTCAACAGGTTTGAAGTTGAATATATAATCTTAAGAAGAAACAATTATGTAGTCAAAAATACAATTGATATTTGAGAGCATTAGGCAACCTGGACATGGATGTTTTTAGTAATCCATGCTCACTTTCCATTTACGCTTTGGTACAATTGTAAGTGTGACCTTTGCTTTTTGTGTCCAGAATATTTCTGTAATAAAATGTGTATGTAGAACAGGTGAAAAGAGTATTTCTTCCACCAATTCTGCGAGCAATATTTTGAAGACTTACAAATTAGTATGGGGGTACAAATAGGTGTACCCTGTTTCAATGAATATAGACATAATGCATGAATAGACCATACTGTGATTAAATAATATAACTGGATCCACTTTAAATAATGGATTGAATAAATATCTGAAAATTTATAAGAAATTTTATATTGATATGCAATCATTCATTCCAACCAGTTATATATCTAACGATAATCTTAGGGTTATGGTTTATCATGAAGGGTGTGTGAGTTTTGGTTCAAAATTGATTATGGAAATCGAAAATAATATATTTGGAAAAAAGTCTCATGAATAGACCAGTCAAGAAACATAGAGGAATACATGTGTTCTGGAGCAGGAAGTGATTGAAAGTGAAACAAATGCCTATAAATTTGCTAACTAGTGAATAAAATATATATACTGAGATGTGCATAAACTGAAGAAATAGTAATGTACCAGTGTGGAATAAAAATTAATGTCAAAATACACATCATGTCCCATAGGAACCTACATGCATTGATGTTAAACTGGGTCAGTTAAAGTAGACATATTAGGATTTGTATGCACCTTTTACTGAAGTTAGTTTTCAGTACTAGGAAACAAATATGTATTTCGGGTGGATGAATATTTCTAAGAATAATCTTCTGAAAAGTTGATTATTAATCCACATACATGAACATGAATGAATTTAGGGAGTGTATATAAGACACATATATTTCATTTTTTTAAAAATATGGAGAGTATATATATATATATATATATATATATATATATATATATATATATATATATATATACATATATATATATACATATATATATATATATACACACACACACACACAAACACAGACATTAAAAAGTAGCAATATATATGCCAATCGAAATTCATCATGAAATATATATCATAAAGATGCAAAAACATTCATTTTAGTGAACATGGGTTTATGTATAATGTTGTTCCACTGGGAAGCTCACCCATAGGTTGAATTTTCAGTTCCAACAGCGTTTAGGAGGAGTGATCACTTGTCACACTTTGTATCTGCTAAGTCATATACCTCACAAGGATGTACGTGTGATACCTTGTAGGATTCTATTGGTGCATATAAAAATACATGTGCTGAATAAGCTCCAGAGAATGGGAGACAGTAATTCACATATTTGTTAACTTTAAAAACACATGGAGAACTATTTCAATTAAATATTGAATAGATTTATAACACCTACCCTTTATCATGCAAAAGGCAAGTCCAACTCTGAACTGCAAGTATTTATGTACTGTTTGGGTTATTTTCTTCCATCATATTTGGATTAGTAGTCAGAGTCTAGTAGAATATGGGTTAGTGTCAGGGATTCAGAATTTCAAATGGAAAATAGAAAAATTAATCTTCTGACTCTCATCCAGAACAATGCCTTGTCATTACTTTCGCCCCAAGGGAGACACAATTAGAGTAGCAGAGTTACAAAATCTGTGATTACATTTCTGGAATAGAAAATGCTCAGGAGTGCACAAACTTGGAGGTGGAATAGGAGTTTCCAAAAGTAAGGACAGGGTACACACTCCACAAACATGAAGCTCTGCTTGCCTAAAACTTCTTGAGAAACTGCCAGTGAAATTGGGCACTGAAATATAGGTTGTTGTCAGGAGTTAAGCTTCCTTTGTAGTGAGACCCTCAAAGCTGGGTCTGCATCTATGAGACCTGGAGGACAACATTTCTTATTTTCCAATGAACACTGGGCAGCAGTGCTGAATTCTCTCTTTGTAGGTAAACTGTGGGCACTGGGGGCTTATTGTCTCCCCGTGTGGACTGTGAAACCATTTGGTCATCCTCCACTTTTCGTGGTGTTTCTTGCTGCTGCACTTGGAGTTTGGTTCATGCTTCACAAAATACAAGGAGTTCAACTGGGAAACAGTGCTTGAGGTAGTTCTGTCACGTGTGGTGGGTCAGGGTCTGCAAGAAAATTCACCAACCAGGCTTCTATCTCTCAAAGATTGCCCGCTTGTCCATAGCAACCTGATTCTGAACATTGCCCTGAAACTACGCCATATAACAAGATGCTTTTACATATAAGGGTCTGATGTCTGCACTCTGTCAGTTACAAACCATTTGGAAGCCAATGGCAGATCCAAATGGCCCCACCATGATGTTTTATCACACACCTCTCCACCACTGCTCTAGGCCCACTACTCAGCAGGCTCCAAAATACTGGCTTCTCTGTTCTAAACAAATTTCATGAAACCCTGTCAATCAAGGCACTGTCTGGTACACTCATGGTAAGCAACAGGACATAGAAAGTTTCTGCAGTTCCACCTGGTCATGGAAAATTCAAAAATTTCGTGGTATTTATCTAGCCATTTTTCAAAGATGACGTTGGATGCACTGTGGATTTCAATTATTCAGGAACCATTAAATGTTGAGAAAGTTCATTTCAAAGAAAATTCTAGAGAACTCTCACAGGCAAGGCTTTCCAAAGAGTGGACAAAGGTCACTTGAAGCCAGGACCATTGAGGTCTACAATGTGAGGTCCTATGTCTTTTGACTCTCAACTATGGCTGCCAAGTCTTTCAGAATAAAATCATGTGATATCCAGGCTGAGATTCCCAGTTCTTTGTGGAAAGCCACCCTGGTCCTAGATCTCAGGTTCCAAGGGCGACTCTCATGCGTGGCCTCCTAAAATCCCAACACAATTCATTTCAACACTTCTCTGAGATCAGTTTCAAAACTCAGTCTCTACGTGGAAACACACCAGAGTTCAAGTCCAGTTGACCCAGTCATATCTTCCAACCGCCACACCAATGACCAGAATTAAAACCAAAACACTCCCACATGGCCCTCATTTTCTTCCATATAGTCACTCATCATAACCTTGGCTGGAAGTTTTTATGAGGCACACAGCCCAAGACAATGTCAAAATAAGCTCCCTTGCCCTTCATTTGTCTAAAGTCAGTGTTTCCTGGACAACCGTCCTGTGAACCAGGACTGATCAAAGAGGCATGCCATTAATACTGTTCCGCTTTTCCAATTTGAGGCATACTGACTGTCGGGTATAGTTTCTTTATGTGATTTGCAGTCATAAGAAAACCCAAGCACCTATGGGCTAGCCTCTGCAGGGCTTGAAGAACTCAGTTGACCCAAAGATCCCTGTTATCACTTGATGGAGATCAGGAACCTTACAGAGGAAGGCAAGAGACTTCATCACAATGACTTCTCTTTTGGCCATTTTGGATTTGGATGCACACATGGGATCTTTCTTTAGATCCATCAGGTGATGAGAATCTAAGCGATAATCTCAAACTGCACTAAGAGGCTGATTCAGACATATCCCTTTGCAAAGCAATTAAGCCAGGAGCCACAGGTGATGCCCATTTATTTCCATTTGAAAACTGTTTTTTTCAGGCATTGGAAATGTGGGGCCTTAGGCAAAGACCTTCCTTACATTCAGGGCAACAGAACAATAGGTAAGCAAAATCCCAAAGCAGATTTTCTCCACTGAGACTTTCCTGGTCACACTGATATCTGAGTTTTCTGAGATATTCACCATTCTCTTCAGCTATCCAGTACATGGCCATGTCCCAGATTGTGGAGGAGATACATATCTTGAACACAAAACCATGAGCCTATGGGAGAGTTGCCAGAATTCAGGAAGAAATCACGAATGTAGGAAGGTAGTAGGTGTTGCCCATCCATAAGGTAACCTGCAGTCCATTCATAAATTGGACAGGATGAATTCTGCGAAGATTTCTACTAGACAGGACACATCTATTGATGCATTCTCTTTTCTATTGTCTACAACCACGGACACAGTGGGATATCCAGACATAGAAACACTCGCCTTCTCAAAGGACTTACTAGAAACAGTCCACTCCAAACCAAACAAACCGACTTTCCTACATATTCTCAAAACATGAGACAAAATCAAAAACACACACACACACACCCCCACAAAGGCACCTTCTTTCCCCAAATAGGTCTGTGACTATCCAGAGCGTCCTCTGACTGGTGGGCCATACTATGTTCCCCCGAAACGGGCTGTGCTATGTCAGATCTGGTCTCCTTGGCCAAAACTGTGATGTTATCAGGAGCCAGCGGTGAGCCACTGCCTGTTTTCTCAGGTAAAGCCCCTCTTCAGAGATTTCCTGGCATTTGTCCATCTTCAATTTAGTTGCCAAGAAAGACTGACTCTGTCCTTCTTAAATCCAAACATTTGAGACCACTGGTACTTGGACTGGGACTGCCTCAGAGTGCCTGGCTTCCTGGATCCCAAGTTCAGAGTGTTCCATCAACAAGAAAGTGACATAGGTCACTTCGTCTAGAACTGAATGAGGTCACTGCCTTGGCAACCACTTTGTCTTAACAGTTGCTTCCAAGGGTCCCTGAGATGGATCCTGCCCCTACTTCCTATGACACTTTCACAAGCTAGAATGGAATATCAACCACAGGCACCCGGGAACAGCTCTCCACACAAGCCTGGTTTGGTCTATCTTCTCTACATTAAGAAGAGAGAGACTGCTTCAGACACATCCCTTCATCCTGACCTGTTTTTTTTTTTTTTTTTTTTGTCATGAAAGATGACTTTCGCACTCTCAGGTCCTTCATAGCTGCCTACATCTTCTTTAGGGATCATTTCTGCATGGACCTTTGAGGTTCTCTGCAGGTTGAAGATCTCCTACATTCCTGTATTGTAAGACCAACTCTGTCCCTGCTATTCTGTAAAGTTAGATTGAGGGAACAGTGTATGGTTACGGTTAATAACATGTTTGATTTGGGTTAGGATCATTCTGCTGGATGAATAATGGTATTGGGAACCTGCGATATATATAAGATTATATAGGTGAAATATATGAATGAAAACAGAAATCTCGGTAAAATTTGAAGCCCAGAAGGGCATTAGGTCCTTGATTGGGATACTTAGCATTTAATTATGTTCTGCACAGATGTCTCAGATAAATCTATACACAATGGCATAGGACCTGATACCTTGGATGATTGAATGTTGAGGAGAACAACCATTCAAAGAGGGAGAGTCGGTAGGATTAGGAAGATAGTTGGTAGGATTATAAAAAAGTGTGAGTATAGCATTTGGACAAATAGTTCTTTAGCAATAGGTTTTCAGGTAGACAGAAAATGTAAATGTCAGCACATGTGAAGAGTCAGTCACAGTGATGAAATGGGGAAAATATGTAGGAAAGCAGATATCAATAGCGACATTAGGAAATCAGGCAAAGTATAAAGTGAGTGATAGCAGTAGACACTTTCAACAGGCTTGAGATTGAATATATAATCTTAGGAAGTAACAAATATGTAGTCACCAATAGGATTGACATTTGAGAGCATTAGGCAACGTGGACATGGGTGATTTTCATAACCCATACTCACATTCCATTTAGGCTTTGGTACAATCGTAAGTGTGACTTTGCATTTTGTGGCCAGAATATTACTGTGATAAAACGTATATGTAAATCAGGTGACATGAGTCTTTCTTGCACCATTTCTTGGAGCAATATTTTGAAGGGGTATAAATTAGTATTGGAGGTACATATAGGTGTACCATGTATGTATGAATATAGAGATAATGCATGAATAGACAATACTGCGAATAAATAATATAACTTGTTCCAACTTTAAATAATGGATTGAATTGATATCTGAAAATACACAGGAATCATATATTGATATATATACATTCATTCCAACCAGTAATACATCTAATGGTAATATTACGGTTGTGGTTTGTCATAAAGAGTGTGTGAATTTTGCTTCAAAATTGATTATGGAAATCGAAAATAATGTGTTTGGAAAGAAGTCTCATGAAATGACCAGTCAAAAACAAGGAGGAATACATATGTTCTGAAGCAGGAAGTGATAGAATGTGTTACAAATTTCTTTAAATTTGTGAACTTGTGGATGAAATGTATATTCTATGATGTACAAAAACTGCAGAAATAGTAATGTACCAGTGTTTAATAAAAATGAACGTCAAAATACACATCATGTCCCATAGGAATCTACTTGCATTGATGTTAAAGTGGGTCAGCTACTCTAAAAATATAAGGATTTGTTTGAACCATTCACTGAAGTAACTTTTTAGTACTAGAAAACAAATATGTATTTCAGGTGGATGAATATTTTTAAAATAATCTTATGAAAAGTTTAATATAAAACCACATACATGAACAAGAATGAATATAGGGAGTGTATAATAGGACACATATATTTTATATTTTGAAAAATCTAGAGAGTATATATATATATATATATATATATATATATATATATATATACACACACACACACACACACACACACAAAACACACATAGAGACATTAAAAAGTAGCAATATATATGCCAATTAAAATTCATTGTGAAATATATATCATCCACAGATCCAAAAATATTAATTTTACTGAACATGGATTTATGTATAATGTTCTTGAACTAAGAAGCTCACTCATAGTCTGAATTTTCAGTTCCAAAAGTATTAATGAGGAGTGATCTCTTCTCACACTTTGTATCTGCCAAGTTAGCCACCTCTCAAGAATATACTTGTGATACCAGGTAGGATTCTATATGTGTGTATAAAAATACATGTGCTGAATAGGCTACAGAAAAATGGAGACAGGAATTCACAGATGTGTTAACTTTAAAAACACATGCAGAACTATTTCAACAAAAAATTGACAAGATTTATAACTCCTACCCTATATCATGCAAAAGTCAAGACCAACTATACACCATGCCTCTTCTGAAGTGCTAGTATTTCTATTCTGTTTCGGTTATTTTTCTCCATCATATTAGAATTAATAGTCAGAGTCTAGTAGGGTATGGGTTAGTGTCAAGGATTCAGTATTTCGAATGGAAAATTGAACAATGAATCCAATGTGAATGTAAATATGTGCTACACAAAATTATTCCCACTCTCAACCAGAACAATGCCTTGACAATCCCTTCACCCCAAGTAAGACACAATTAGAGGAGAAGATTTAGAAAATCTGTGAATAAATTTGTGGAATGCAATATGCTCAGGAGCTCACAACCTTGGAAGTGGTAGAGTAGTTTCCAAAAGTATGGGACAGGGTAAAAACTCCACAAACATGGAGGTCTCCTGGCCTAGAGACTTCTTGAGAAACTGCCTGTGAGGTTGGGCACTTGAAAAATATGTTGTTGTCAAGAGCTTTAGCTTCCTTTCTAGGGAGACCATAAAAGCTTGGTCTGCATCTATGAGACCTGGAGTACATGGTTTCTTATTTCCAAATGTACATGAGGCAGCAGTGCTGAATTCTCTTTTTAGATAAACTGTGGCCACTGGGGGCTAAATGTGTGCCGGTGTGCACTGTGAAGGCATATGGTCATCTTCCATTTTCGTGGTGTTTCTTTCTGCTGCACTGAGAGTTTGGTATTTGCTTCACAAAATACAAGGAGTTCAACTGGGTCACAATGCAAGAGGAAGTTCTGTCATGTATGGTGGGTCAGGTTTTGCAGGAGGATACAAGAACCAGGATCCTATCCCACATACCTTGCCCCCTTGACCATAGCAATCTGATTCTGAACAATGTCCTGAAACTTCTCCATATAACAACTTGCATTTACATGGAAGGTTCTGCTGGCTGCACCATGTCAGTCACAAGCCATTTGGAAGCCAATGGAAGATCCACATGGATCCACCACAGATGTTTTATCACATACCTGCCCACCACTGCTCTAACCTACTACTCAACAAAGTCCAACTTACTGGCATCTCTGTTCTACACCATTTACATGAAACCCAGTCAATCAAGGCACTGTCTGGTATATTCATGATCAGCAACAGGACATCAAAAGGTTTTCCAGTGCCACCTGGTGATGGGAAATTCAAAAATTTCATGGTATTTATCTAGCCATTTTTTAAGGATGAAGTTGGAGGCACTGTGAGTTTCAATTTTTTCAGGAACCATTAAATGGTTAGGAAGCTCATTTCAATGAAATCTCTGGAGAAAACTCACAGGTAAAGCTTCCCAAAGAGTGGCAAAAGATCATATGATGCTATGCCCATTTAGGTCTACAATGTGAGGTCCATATGAGTTTTGACTCTCAACTATGGGTGCCAAGTCTTTCAGAATAAAATTTGTGGTATCCTGGCTGAGAGGCTCAGTGCTCTGTGGAAAGCCACCCTGGGCCTAGAACTCAGTTTCCAAGGGCGATGCTCATGCCTGGCTTCCAAAAATCTCAACACTATTCATGGCAATACTTATCTGAGGTCAGTTGAAGAACTCAGACTCTAAGGGAATCACACCAGAGTTCAAGAACATGTAGACCAAGTCATCTCTTCCAACCGCCACCCAAATGACCACAATTTAAACCAAAACACTCCAACGTGGCGCCCATCTTCTTCCATATAGACACTCACAATAAACTCCACTATGGCTGGAGTTTTCCATGAGGGGCATAGCCCAAGACCGTGTCCAAAATAAGCTCTTTTGCACCTAATTTGCCTAAATTCAGGGTGGCCTGGACACCCTTCTTGTGAACCAGAAGAGATTAAATAGGCCTCCCGTTAATACTGCTCCGCTTCTTCAATTTGAGGCCAAATGACTGTGGGGTTTGGATTCTTTATGTGAATTGGAGTCTTGAGAAAACCCAAGCAACTATGGGCTAGACTCTGCAAGGCTTTGAAGAACTCATTTGACCCAAAGGATCCCTAATCTGACTTGATGGAGGTCAGGAAATTTACAGAGGAAGGCGAGAGACTTCATCCACAAGGACTGCTCTTTTGGCCATTTTGGTTTTGGATGTACACATGGGATCTTTCTTTAGATGCATCAGGACCTGAGAATCTAAGCCACAGCCTCACACAGGGTAAATAAGCTGATTCAGACACATCCTTTCCAAAACAATTAAGCAAAGAGCCACAGGTAATGCCCATTCATTTCCATTTGAAAACTGTTTTCTTCAGGCTTCACAAAGTGGTGGCCTGCGGAAAAGACCTTCCTGACATTCAGGGCAACAGAAGAGTAGGTAAACAAAAGGCCCCAAGCAGGGTTTCTCCACTAAGACTTTCCTGGTCACACTGATATCTGAGTTTTCTGAGATGCTCACCATTCCCTTCAGCTATACAGTACATGGTCATGTCACAGAGCTTCGAGGTTGTACATATCTTAAACAGAAAACCATGAACCTATTCTGGAGAGTGGCCAGAGTTCAGGAATAAAACAGAAACTAAGGAAGATAGCAGGTGTTGCACATCAATAAGGCAAGCTGCAGTCCATTCATAAATAGGGCAGGATGAATGCTGTGAAGCTTTCTACTAGACAGGACATATTAATTGATGCATTCTGTTTTCTAATGTCTACAACCACGGACACAGTGGGATACACAGACATAGAAATTCTCGCCTTGTCAAACGACTTACTAGAAACAGTTCACTCCAAACAAAACAAACCGCCTTTCATACCTATTCTCAGAACATGAGACAAAACCACAAACCCACACCCACACCACAAAGGCACCTCCTTCCCCCAAGTAGGTCTGTGACTATCCAGAGTGTCCTCTGTCTGGTGGGCCTTATTATGTTTCCTGGAAATAGCCTGTTCTGTCTCAAATCTGGTCTTTTTGGCCAACTCTGTGAAGTTGTCAGGAGCCAGCGGTGAGCCACTGCCTGCTTTCTCAGGAAAGGCCCCTCTTCATAGCTTTCCTTACATTTGGCCATCCTTACATCAGTAGGTCCCAAGAAAGACTGAGTCTGTCCTTGGTAAATCAAAATAAGTTTGACCACTGGGACTGGCTCTGGGTGCCTGGCTTCCTGGATTCCAAGTTCAGAGAGTTCCATCACCAAGGAAGTTAGGTGAAGTCACTTCCTTTTGGAACTGAATGAGGTCACTGCCTTGGCAACAACTTTGTCCTAACAGTTGCTTCCAAGGTTCCCATGAGAGGGAGGCTGCTCCTACTTCCTGTGACACTTTCACAGGTCAGAGAGGCATGTCAACCATAGGCATGCAGGAGCAGCTCTCAACACATGCCTGCTTTGGTCCATCTTCTCTACATTAAGAAGAGAGTGGCTGATTCAGACACATCCCTTCATCATGAGCAGGTTGTTTGCCATGGAAGACTTTTGCTCTCTCAGGTCCTTCATACTTGCCTACATCTTCTCCAGGGATCATTTCTATGTGGACCTTTGAGGTTTTCAGCAGGTGGAAGATCCTCTATTTTCCTGTATTTTAATACCAATTCTGTCCCTGCTCTTCTGTAAAATTAGATTGAGAGAACAGTGTATGGTTAGGATTAATAACAGGTTCGATTTGGTTTAGAAAGAAAACTACACGGTTGAGCAAACAGGGTCCTACAGTTAGCAATAATTTGAGGAATTTTAATGGACCGGCCATGGCAGATAAAAGCGCAGTTAATCAGGTCACTATGTGAACCAAGACTCAAACCTCCCTTTTGGGGCCTCTGTCTCTCTTTGACGCTCTTCAAGTCGTTTTCTTAATTTATTCATAGATTCTTTTACAACTCCAGTATTGTCGGCACAAAAACAACATTCTTCCCTCAATGCAAGCAAAAAGGCACCTTTCTCTCATGAAGAGGAGGTCCAACACTCGCCTGCTTTGTAAAACAACTTCAGAAAGAGAGAGGTTAAAATTCCTGTAAAGCTGTGATGTCGGTTTTTAATGTCTTTAAGTTTTGGCCTATTTCTGCTTCTAATTGTGTCTTTGTTGTGTCTCATGGACTAGCCCACCCCTTAAGCAACTATTATTTCTAATAGGATGGCTAAAGTGAGGGATACAGGTTCCCGCTGGAACCGGGTTGTATGCCCCCCTATTTGATCTTTAAATGAACCTACGTCATGATAGAGAACTCTGGAAAACATCTGCATCATTACATAATTAATCACATATATTGACCATTTTATGAAAACATAAATAATGTTAAAGTGTATAGAATTATACTGTTGTAGGGATGGACAAGGAAAGGGACCTAAGATAGCACCAAACACAGGAAAACAGCCTTATTTCGTTGCATCCGGATTTAGAGGGCATTGCTTCTGTTGTAATCAATTAATCCCCTGAACCCCAAGTTTTGGTAGTTTTAGAATTTGTACCCAACATGTAAGGGAAGTGGATCAGAAGTTCACAGTCTAGAAATTCACAAAAATCAGTTTTTGTTTCTGTTTTTGTTCCTCTGTTCTGGGCAAGTTAACTTTTCAAGGACACCTTGGAAAGGGAGAGCTTTTTTGTCTCTTTTTTTTCTCCCTGCCAGTTGTCACCATGAAGCCCAGTTGGTAACTTTTTTGTCTTAGAAATGTAGTCATCTCTGTGAAGCCCCAGCTCAAGGCCAGAGGCTTCGTTCACATATTTTGTGAAAACCTAGTAAGGCGGTGTCAAGCTTAGGGGTGGTGATTTTTCCAGCCAGTGGCCAAGTAGAACAGGGCAACACGAAAAGTGGAAGTTTATCTACATTGAACTCTTTCAGAGGGACTCTTTTGCTGAAAGACCTAATGTAAGCCTCGGTGAAGACTTCAGGAGAAGGTTATTTAAGACATATCTATGGACCTGGTACAGAGGGGGAAGACTGGGAAGGCGAGGCTGAGAGCAGCTCCGTGGATCTGAGAATGAGGAAGATGAGATGTAAAAGAATAATGGAAAAGGGGTTTGGGATTTTCCTAGAACAAAACTTGAGCAGTAGAACAGGTAGAGCAGAGGTGAAGATGGGAGTGAGTATTCCAAAAACCCCTGAGGGACTTTAAATTTTTAGAAACCTGTTTTCAGTGATGACAAAGCAACTTTAAAGGCCATTTTTATTACATCTTGGAGAGGGGTCTGAGGGCTCTTCTCAGCTGGTTTGAGCTTTGGTTTAGCTTCTTAGAGGACTTGGTGGGACCTAGTGCAGGCACAGACAGAAAAAGAGAGGAGTGAGTGAGTGGGGGGTACCTCGGTACCTGCTACCTCAGCAAGGGGGCAATGGTCTGAGAACTGGCAGAGGTTTGGGTTTTTGATCTAGTAATTGGAGGTGATAAATCACGTTGCTGAGGTGGGAGTGACAGCAGAGACTCTAGAGCAGAAGACTGAGGGTGAGGAACTATTGGAGAAGCATAGTACAGGATGTGAGTGAAGGAGGGAAAAGGATTCCGCATAGGGGAATTTTCCCCTTTTGAGCACTTGCTGAAGTTAAAAATGTCACGCAGAATTTGAGGATCTAGAGAACCCTCTGGGGGCCATAGCTTTTGGTTGTCTAATTGGTAATATTGCCAATGCTGTGTACTGAATGTGATGAGGAGTTTGGGTTCCACCAGGCAGCCCCTGTATGCTCACATCCCCATGAGTTACACAAGAAGTTGGCTTTTCCCCCACACAGCCATGGCTGTTTGTGGCTTTGATAGTCCGCCAGGCATACATCGTAATCTAGGCTAGCCAACCTGAATCTGGCTCGCGTTTCTGTGCATCCATAATGTTTGTTTCAATTATCTATGGAACGGAAGGGATTTAATGAAACTTTAGTGGGATCCTCTTCATCAGGGTTATCTCAATAGGAAAGACGTATACCAAGCTGAAAAATGTCTGGGTGGAGAGATAGCCACCAGGTCCCTAAGGGGGCTGTATGCGAGATATACCATACTTCTTGTCTAGTAGGATTTGAGATCAGCCTTCACTGCTGAACAGGCTGATGAGGGTTAGGAGTACTGGTGGCCAAGGGGAGAGTCTACAGTCTTGTCCACATAGCGAATATGAAATTTGAAATGGTTACCAGTCTTTTCCAGTTTCCAACCAGAGTCTGGACACAGCGAAGGCTTTAGATGAGAGGCATGGATCCAAAAAGTGATTCTGTCTACTTTTACCGCTGTAGGTGTTATAAGTAGCACCTGGTATGTTCCTTTCCAGCGGGGTTCTAGGAATGACACCTGATGTTGTCTTATGTAGCCGAAGTCTCTTACTTGATATTGATGTGGAATCCCCTCGTCCCCAGGTTGGTAGGCAGTGGCCAGCTGTTTCCACAGTTATCACTGAGTTCTTTCAATGGCTTTAAGTCTGTCAAGCAAGGGGTGTGGAAGGGATTGTTAGGCCTTAGAGTTGGGGATTAGGTCCCTTACTGGATGATGGGCATCATAGAGAATTTCATAGGGGGTGAGGTTACACAAAGAAACTGAGGGAGTATTTCTCGCATGAAACAGTGCATAAGGCAGGAGCATAGTCCAATCTTTTATGCCAGTCTCTAAGCTTAATTTTGTTAAGGTCTCTTTAGTGGTTCTATTTATTTTTTCTACCTCTTCTGAGCTCTGGGGTATATAAGCATAATGTAACTTACAATTAATCCACACCTGACTTACCTGGGCCATGAACACAAGTCCATTATCAGACCCTATTACCTTAAACAGACCATATCGTGGAAAAATATCTTCCAGGATCTTCTTGAGAACCATTTTGGCCGTTGTTTTTTTTTTTTTTTTTTTTTCTGTGTGTGTGTGTGTGTGTGTGTGTGTGTGTGTGTGTGTGTGTAAGGCTTCAATCCATCCTGAAAATGTATCTACAAAGACTAGGAGATATTTAAGTCCATACCTTGCTGGCTTAATTTCAGTAATGTCCACTTCCCAGAATTGTCCTGGTCTGGTTCCTCATAGGTGCTTTCCTCTAAGAAACGTGGAAGGGTAAGCATTAAACAATTGACTGACCCAACAGGCTTTTGTTACCGGTTCAGTTTTTTTCTTTTGCTGTGAGTTGGTTAGTGGAAAACTCTGTTCTTAATCCTATAGGAGTGCCTGCAGTTTCTTTGAACCAAGGTGAGTGAGTTGACGTACATTTTTAACTTAGTGTAGGGCTTTCTGTAATTGCAGGCTGAGCTCAGTAAAGTTGAGGCGTTCAGTGTCAGTGTCCTTAGATGTTATCTATAACTTCCTGTTACTCAGGGGTCCATTGGAATTGGGCATCTCCCTTTAACAGCGGGTATAAAGGAGCAGCTAAAGACGCGAACCCATTTATCCATAACCTGCAAAACCCAGCAATCCCAAGAAACTCTCTTAGTTGTCTGCTGTAAGATGGGGTTGGTATCTGCTCAACGGTTTGTTTTCTGGGCTCAGTGAGCCATCGTTTACCGCCCCTGAGGAAATAGTCATGGAAGATTACTTCTTGCTGGCAAATTGGGCAATTTTGGCAGAAGCTCGATACGCAAGTTGAGCAAGCTCCGATAATAGTGCTTGGGTCCCAGTTCAGTTTTCCTTGGTGTTGGATGCCAGTAGCAGGTGATCCACGTATTGAAGCTGGGTGACTTCGGGGTGTGTAGTTCTGAAATTGTTGAGATCTCTGTGGAGGGCTTCATCAAAGAGAGTGGGGGAGTTTTTGAACCCCTCTGGGAGTCTAGTCCAAGTTAGTTGACTATACTTTCCGGTTTCTGGGTCTACCCACCCAAAAGCAAACAGCAACTGACTATCTTTATGCAGAGGCAAGCAAAAGAAAGCTTGTTTTAAGTCCAGAACAGTATACCATTTCTGCTCAGGGTTCAGAGTGCTAAGCAGTTTGAACAGATTAGGTACTGTGGGGTGAATGTCCTGCACTCTGTTGTTGATCTCTCTTTGGTCTTTAACAGGTTGATAGTCCCCGGTTCCTGGCTTTTTCTTCTAATAACAGGGGAGTGTTCCAGGCCAATTGACAGGGCCTTAGGACCCCTAAGGCCAGATATTTCTGAATATAGGGCCTTATCCCAGCTTTAGCTTTTTATGCTTAGAAGATATTATTTGACATTGATTGGGGAGGCTGAGGTTTTTAACTCAACTGTTATTGGAGGTTGTTTCACGGCCAGGCCTAACACAGCAGTTTTTGCCCAGGCATTTGGGAAATCTGTTATCCATTTCTGCGGTAGCTTGCCTGTTTGATCAGTCTTGGGGGGTGTGAAGAGTGGATGTTTATCTTCTACTAATATAGTTACAGCCGTGACTATAGGAGTTTTTACTGAAGGATTTAGAAATTTCTTTTGGGGGCTTTCAGGGTTAAAAGTTATTTTGGCCCAGAGCTTGGTGAGCAGATCTCTGCCCATCAATGGGTGCGGGCATTCTGGGATAACTAGGAAGGAGTGATGGATTTTTCCTTTCCCCAGGTCCATGGTCCTCTTAGTAGTCTAAGCCCGATATTTACTGCAATTAGCCCTTTGAACTACAGACCTTTTATTTGATAGACGGCCCAATGGGGCCCTAAGGGCTGAGTATACTGCTCCTGTATTCACTTCAAAGTTTACTGGGGTCCCCTACTCTTCAAAAGTTACCCTGAGCTAGGGGAAGGAATCTGAGCCCCAACTTTCTTAGTCATCCTCCAGAGTCAGAATGGCTGGCTGGCGTGTCTGTCTCTTTATAGGGCACTCTTTGGCCCAGTGTCCTTTTTTTTACGGTAGGCACATTGATCTGAGGCCAGGGTTGGCCTCTGGCACGGGCCCAGGTATCCCTTCCTGTCACCTTATGTCTTAATTTCTGGCCTCTTTCTTGTTGTGACCAGGATCTAAGTAAATGCCTTAGTCTTTCTTTTGCTTCTCTCATCCTCCCTTTGCTCCCTTTCTTTTTCCCTGTTTCTCTTTTATAGTATATTTTTTTGGCTTCTCTGACTAAATCTCTGTTTTAACTTTTTTTTTTTTAATATCCATGGCAGCTTCCCCAATTAAGGCCATCATGACAGATGCCTTTTGATCTGCTGCCTGAGGATCGAAAGGAGTATATCTCTTATATGCCTCCATAATTCTCTCTAGAAACATAGAGGTAGATTCATCAGGCCTTTTAATAATTTCTCTTACCATGGCCAAATTAGTTGGTCACCAAGCGGCCCCTTGGATACCCGCTATTAGAGCCTGGCAATAATTGGACATATGCTCCCTATCTTCAAAGGTGTTGGGGTCTCAGTTGGGTTGGTTTAAGGGGAAGCCGGCTTTGATTATGTTGGGAAGTTGTGTTGGTCGCCCATCAAGTCCGAGGATATTTTTTTCTAGCTTCCAGGAGGTTTTTCCTCTCATTCCTCTGTCGTGAAGAGAGTCCCTAGGAGTTGTTGGCAGTCATCCCAAGTAGGCAGGTGTGCAAACGTTGGCGAGTTCTCTGAGTTTTTTTAGCCGGGCCAGCTTCCTCTAGGGAAGGAGGGGCTGTGTGTGCCATTGGACAGTCATCTGGAGGGTGTTGGGCCATCCTGGCTTCCTCGAATGGTGGAGAGGCTGAGTAAGCAGCAGGAGAATTACTTAGAGGGTTTTGGGGGTTGGGGGACAAGGGCAGAGGATAAGGACGAGTAGAGTCTTGAGACTCAGGGAGAACAGAGGGTGGAGGTTGAGGAGCAGAGAGTTTGAGAGATAGAATCGTAGGGGAAGGAGTAGGAGTGGGTGCAGGGACAAGGAAAGGCTTCACCCATGGAGGAGGAGATTTGCAGAGGTCCTGACAAGTTAAGATATATGGCTATTGATCTGGATGGCTATGTGGCCCCGGCTGAAAGACAATATCTCAGACTTTTCAAATTAGTGCCAAGTAGAAACATCTTTCTAGGGGCCATCCGACTACAAAGGTGGGTTATTCTGAGACACAGAATCTGCCAGGTCTGGTGTTTTAATGAAAAAGAAAGAATCTGAGCCCTTAAGCAGACTTTGGTCCAGTGATTAAGGGTCAGGGACAGAGGCATTGAAGTGCTCTGTCCCATAATGAAATATACACAGACAGTGAAAGCAAAGACACACTACACAGACAAGAGAAGACAATAAAGACAGACAATGGACGTCCAATACTGAGACCAGGACTGAGTAGCGGGCAAATCCTGATGGGCTGCCAATTCCAAATCTGAAAGAAAACATCACTGAGTCGAGGAGACTATGGTTCCTCGATTTCCCGAGTCCATCCCACAGGAACATGGCCTGTGGCTCTGTGACATGTGTGTCAGCCACCGTGGGAGAGAGCTCACGCTCTTTACCAATAGCCATTTTGTCAAACCCTAACCTGAATCCTGAAACCAGAAAGAGGGGCCTTATTTACCCCCAGAGGAGCCCATTGGGGGTCTTTCATCTGCAGCTGCCGGATCTCGCTGGGGCCACCAGAAGTAAAGGTCGGGTGAGCGTCGGTGGAAGAGACCACCAAGAGATTGTCTAATGCAACCTCAAAGGGTTTTTGGGAGTCTGGCATGCAAGGGCTCAGAGATCAGTTGAATAGAGCAGAGAGCCCTGAGAACAGCTTAAGTAGTGCTTATATATTTTCCTTGGAGAGGGCAGGGAGGGAAGTTTATTGATGGTTAAGGGCGAGTGGGCGGTTTGCGTGCAAATGGTTGTTGGAGTACATTCTGCAGTTTGGCAGTTGGGGGCAGCACATTCTGGGAACAAGAAGAGCAAACAGTTCTCAAGATTTCAACAGTGTTTTATTAAGCATACAGAAAAACAGGACGTGACAAGTACCTATTTTATTAACCTTTCAATATAAGTATGAAAACAGAAATCTAGGTAAGATTTGAAGCCCAGAAGTTCATTTGGTCCTTGATTGGTATACTTAGCTTTGAATTACATTCCGTAGAGATGTCCTAGAATTATGGATATACAATGACACAGGACCTTGTACCTTCTCAGAGGTCAGTTCCAAAATACAGTCTCTAAGGGGAATCACACCAAAATTCAAGACAAGGTGGACCCAATTATCTCTACCAACCGCCACACAAATGCCCACAATTAAAACCAAAACACTCCCAAATGGCACTCATCTTCTTCCAAATAGACACTCATCATAACTTCTGGCAGGAGGATTCCATGAGAGGCGCAGCACAAGACAGTGTCCCAAATAATCTCCCTTTCCCCTCATTTGCCAAAAGTCAGAGTGGCCTGGACACCCTTCCTGTGAACCAGGAGTGATCAAATATGCCTGCCATTAATACAGCTCTGTTCTTCAATTTGAGGCCTACTGTCTGTGGGGTTTAGAGTCTTTATTTGAATTGGATTCATAAGAAAACCCAAGAACCTATGGGCTAGCATCTGCAGGGCTTTGAAGAACTCAATTGACCCAATGGATCCCTTTTCTCACTTGATGGAGGTCAGGAACCTTACAGAGGAATGCGAGAGACTTCATCAACAATGACTGATTTTTTGGCCATTTTGATTATGGATCCACACATGGGATCTTTCTTTAGACCCATCAGGTGCTGATAATCTAAGCCACAGGCTCACACAGGGCCAAGAGGCTGATTCAGACACATCCCTTTACAACGCACTTAAGCAAAGAGCCACAGGTGATGCCCATTCATTTCCATTTGAAAACTGTTTTCTTCAGGCTTCACAAAAGCGTGGCCTGAGGCAAAGAACTTCCTGACATTCAGGGCAACAGAACAATAGGTAATCAAAAGGCCCTTTGCAGGGTTTCTCTACTGAGACTTTCTGGGTCACACTGATATCTGACTTTTCTGAGATGCTTGCGATTCTCTTCAGCTATCCAGTACATGTCCATGTCACAGTGGTTGGAGGTGGTACATATCCTGGCTGCAAATGCATGAACCTATTCTGGAGAGTGGCTAGATTTCAGGAAGAAAACAGGAACTTAGGAAAACAGCAGGTGTTCCCATCGATAAGGCAAGCCCTAGTGCATTCATAAATTGGGCAGGATGAATGCTGGGAAGCTTTCTACTTGACAGGAAACATCCATTGATGCATTCTCTTTTCTAATGTCTACAAGCACGGACACTGTGGGATACACAGACATAGAAACACTCGCCTTGTGAAACAACTTACTAGAAACAGTTCACTCCAAACCAAACAAACCGACTTTCTTGCCTATTCTCAGAACATGAGACAAAACCACAAACACACATCTACACCCACAAAGGCACCTCTTTTCCCAAGTAGGTCTCTCACTCTCCAGAGTATCCTCTGACTGCTGGGCCATACTATGTTCCCCCAATATGGCGTGTCCTGTCTCAGATCTGGTCTCCTTGTCCAACTTTGTGAAGTGTTCAGGAGCCAGCTGTGAGCCACTACCTGCTTTTTCAGGAAAGGCCCCTCTTCAGAGAACTCCTGGCATTTGGCCATCCTCACATCAGTAGGTACCAAGAAAGACTGACTCTGTCCTTGCTAAATTGAAGCAAGTGAGACACTGGGACTGGGACTGAGACTGACTCTGTGTGCCTGGCTTCCTGGATCCCAAGTTCAGAGAGTTCCATTACCAAGGGATTGAGGTGAGGTCACATCCTTCAGGAACTGAATTAGGTCTCTGCCTTGGCAACCACTTTATCCAAACAGTTGCTTTCAAGCGTACCATGAGAAGGAGGCTTACCCTATTTTCTGTGGCACTTTCACAAATTAGAATGGTATATCAACCATAGGCACCAAGGAACCGCTCTCCACGAAGGCCTGATTTGGTCCATCTTCTTTATATTTGGAAAAGAGCCTTTAGTCCAGGGAGCACTACAGTGAACCTCTGCACTAAAACTATTAGCAAGCACCTGATGGAGGAGGCCTCCATAGGTAAGTGGCTCCTTTATAACATCTGATATCCAGTTAAGGGAGATCTCTTCTGATGACAGAGATGTGGCACGGGGAGGCTCACATAACTTCTGTGCAGAAAAGTAACGAGAATCTTTCTGTCCTCTGTTCTGTTCTGTAGGGAATTCCTCTGGAACTGTAGAGAGGTGCCGATGAGCACGCACGCGGTCCTACCCTGGAGCTTTAGCAAGATGTTGCACTGTTCCCCTGTTTCTGTGTTTAGCCACCGGGTTTCTGTTTATTTGTGTTCTGTGTTCTATTTTTTGTTTTTTTGTTTGTTTGTTTTTGTTCGTTTTGTTGTGTGATTTTGGTGGTAAAAACTTAAGTATATTGGACATGAAAATCAGAAATGAAGAGAGTAAGCCTGACACCCCTTTGGACTGTGTTTTAAGGAACTGCAATGAACTTTATCCCCCTTTGCGAAGCAGGATGATAGAAGCGCCTAGCTGGCTGCCTGGAGCACACCCATTGCAGAGGGAAATGCCTGCTGGGGACCTAAGAACAGAGTATCTCCCAGGTTAACAAGTGAAACTCCTTTAAAACCCCTTGTCCCTCCAGATAAAGAGAGTCACAACTTTGGCAGAGTCCCCTGTGTTTCTCCTTTGTTAGCCAAGCAATAAACCTCCTTTTTTCTTTTTCTCAAAACCCAGTCCTCATTATTAAATTGGTATTAATTGGCTTCAAGGTCAGGAACCAAACTTTAAGTTACAAATCTTGTACCCCCCCTCCGCCCCGGAACTTTGTGAGACCTATCTACTGAAATGTTAGGAGATAGAGCATGCTTGGTGCGGAACTGAATCAGAGGAGCTAATCCTGTATGTAAAAGGAGAAACTGAGGGACTCCCAGCAGCTGCCAAATCCCTGTTGATTCATGGAATTACCTCCTTCCTTCCCTGCACTGTAAGGATTATGCCAACTCTGTCTTGTTAAAAAAAGAGAAAAAGAAAAAGGGGACACTAAATGCAGTAAAATCACCATGGAGACACTTTATTTTACATTTCAGGTTGCCCCTCTGTGAAAACATCTGGTCCCCTTGTGGGGACAGCTATGGTCCCACTGGTGTACGAGATTTTTCTCTTACCTGCTCTGGTTTAAAGGGTTCTCTCTGACAGCCATAGTCTGGACCTCCTTTCGGTCTGTATTGTGTCTTTGTTTCTGGCCCTTTAAGGCATGTGCAATAATGTGTTGATATTATAAATTGTTTTTTGGGAATGATCTTAGCTGAATGTGTGTCGAAATGATGATGTTTTATTTTAACAATCTGGTATCTGAATGGGTTTTTGAAGCATTGCACAATCTTGCAGTTAAAAGTCGGGTTTAGGTAATTGTTTAGTTTATGATTTCAGATAATTCATGCCAGAGAACTTAAATACTTAGGATGGATAACTGAAGAACTCTACTTCCAAGTTGGCAAGAAACTTCCCAATCATACAGTCTTTTTTTTTCACCAATTTTGAATTGGGTAGCCTGGGAAAATGTCACTGTGTGTACCAGTGCATTAATTTGGACATGGATAGTAAATCATAGTATGGTGTCTGTTGACCAAACAAGATGTAAAGATATAAAATTTTGTGAATTGTATCTTAAACTTGTATCATAATTTTCAACATCTGAACCTGAAAATTATGGTTAAAATGCCTTAGTCCTGAGATGTCTGTTCAGAATAGCAGTTTTTTTCCTGCTCCTTCCAGACCTCAGCCATGACTTATGTTGAAATGCAAATGAAAGAAGCCTGCAAGCTTTGTAGGAGACTGATTTGAGATCTAAGGGAAAAAAGGTAAATTGTATGGTATTTTCTAATTACTGGCAAGTCATTTTTTCTAGGACTCTTATTTTTTTTCTGAGATACTTTATGTTTTTTGACCTCATGATTTTGAGCATACAGACCTAGGTTAATGTTTTTCTGATTAGTTCTATCTTTGACCAACTGTGGACTTCTTGAAACATTGCAATAAAGATTTCACCTGCGAAATGCTACGAGGCCTTTACTAATATTATGTGTGCACAATTTTGTTATGTGTTGTATGTCTATATATACATATGTCCGTATATCATATATATGATACATAAATTAACATATATAAGGAGCGCTCATAAAAAAAAGCGCTCATAAAAACAAATTTTAAAAAGTGGATCCAAAGATCTTTAATTCACGTGATTTAAATGTTTCAATTTAAATTGGATAAAGAGATAAAAACAAATGTCTTTAAATTTAAGCTTACATTGTTTTCTAGGTGTTCAAACATCTAACAAAATATTAACATCTACAAAATGTCTAATATGCCTTGGCTGTAGTACCTTTCCTTCAACATAAAAATGGTTTCACTGTTCAATACGGTTCTCTAACTTTTTGATAAATAAGTAAAGTAAATTTGATATGGGATTACTCATTCATGAGTACTTTAGTTAGATATCTGATTGATTTACTAAGATCTGTATTTTTTTAGTAAACTCTGTATAAGATTGTAAAAATCAGTCATGTGTTAATGAGGCAAAAATTTCTTAAAACATAAGTTTACCCATAACATTGAGTTTATTAAGATTTATGTTTTCTAGAGCAAGCAACCATAAAAATTAAACAACTGATTAAATAAGAACTGTTATTTTAGAGCACTGTACTGCCATTTCTTTAAAAGCCAAACTTGATTAATGTAGAAACATAAATGTAATTGTTATGCTATTAATGTTTTCATATCTTACAGGTATGCAAGTCTGTAAGGTAGAAACCTTAAAAGAGCATTATATCAAGCTGGTGCTCTGAAGTTGTGTGGTAAAAAATATATTGTGGATTTATTTACCTGTTATCAATAAGATATGTAAATGTTTATGTTACTTTTTACATTGGGGAACAATTTAAATGTATTTTTAAGTTAATTACAGCCTAATCTTTGTAAAGGTTAAAAACTTTCAGCATTTCTTTAATTCATGTTTTAAATGTGATATCATATGGTGTTAGCTAATGTTCATGTGACCTCAAACAATTTATGTAAACTTTGTCAAAAGATATTTAAAAATAAAGATCAGCTTTAGAATTAAAATACATAAGATTTATAAAGAGCCCTGCCTTACCTGAGATAAGGCTGTGTGTCCCATCTTACTACATGTGAGAATGACTATGAAACATGTAGGTCAGATAATATTTCTTTAAAGTTATGTTAAAAAGTTTTTTTATTGTCAATATTCCTAGGATCTCAAACAGGGGATATAATGTATAACTCAGCCAAAAAATTCAGGGAAGATATTACACGAACTAAGTATTTTTACTTTTGTTAATTTTAGTTTGAAATTTTCTTATAAGTGATCTAAAGATTCCCTGTTAGTGTTTTACAAATGCGTTGCTTTAAGAACACAACATGGGTTTATTCAAGATAATAAGTCATCAACTACAATACAGACAGAATAATACAGATCCCAATTAATAAAAAGGTAATTATAAAGTTATAGACATTAAAGCCCAGTACTCTTAATATAAGGCTGTTAAAATTTATTTGCTGGATGTTTAAGATTAGGATTTAAAATTAATGTTAAATGAAAAGGGCCAAGAAAACCAATATTTGGCTCTTGCCGTCTGAGTCAGTCTGAATCCAGGGAACAGGGGACTTCTCGAAAAAGCTTTGCAACTCTGAGCCACATAACCTCCTGATCAGGGAGATTAATGAGACCACTGGAGAACAGAAAGCCAATCAGTGCCTTTGTTACAAAGAGGAGAGTCATCAGAGAAAGGAGACATCCCTGATGCTTCTGAGGGAAGCCAAATGGTCAAGCAAGACCTGGACCCACCTAGCGCAAATGGCACTAGCAGAACTGAGAATCTCCTCTCAAGTTTCCCCAGAATTGATTCCCACAAAAGCTCAGCTGACTGTTAACAATAGATAGAAACAAAAGTCAGTTTGACTGCTTCATCTTAAACACTTAGCAAAGACAGTTAAGACCAAAATACAGCCACTCCTGGGCATATTAAATAATAATAATAATAATAATAATAATAATAATAATAATAATAATAAAATTTTAAGGTATGCACTTTATCTTATCCTCCCAAAACAAGTAAGACTGGAGGCTACAAAGAAGGATTCTCACACAGGAATGCCTAATACTTATAAAAAGAGACTATCAAGAACAGCTGCCACAGGCAGAAGTTTTCAGTTTAAGACCTACAGATATTCCTAACCTACAAAGGTAGGCTTGGTGTTTGCTAGTACGATTATCCAGCCCTGAGTAACAGAATTAAAGGTTTCTCTATTAGACGCAGAGGTCATACTAGTAAAAGGATTTTACAAGATCAGATGACATTAAATTATTAAACTGTGTCTTATTGGGAGGGCCAACTGTAACACTTAAAGTTAAATATTAAGTTGACAGTCCTGATAACTGGGGATATTAAAGACTGGTGAGGGAATTTCTATACAGTGACATGTTCTAGCTGCTGCAACATTTATCCAGTACTCATGGTTTTTGTTTCACTCATAGAAGAACCCATTCACAGATGACTTTACAACCTGTTCTTCCCCAAACTGACTTCAAACCGAACTGACTTCTAAAAGGCCACTCATGTCTCTCAACTGACTTCTAATAGGCAACTCATATCCCTCACGCCGAGCCCACTCACGTCACCCTGTCTCAGGACAGAAGAAGAAAAAATTAGTGATGCCACTCTTCTTACAACAATGGAGAGAAAGATAAATAGACTATCAATATAAGTAATTAAGAAGGGTAAAATCAGCGAGATCGGTTTTGGGTGAGTTCTAAAAATTTGGAGACTCTTACCTGAGGGATTAAAATTTCCTCAGTGCTCTTCCCATAATCTATCAAAGATTTGAAAGGGACACAGAGAAAAGGGGGGAATTGTAGACCCAACCTGATCTTTTATTAAAATTGGGAGCCATCATGCCACAAAGCCATGAAAAGATAATTTTGGCTTTACCATTAATTACTTCAAATTCTGAACCTGCGTGGAATGCCTGCCCACGCCTTGAACTCACACATGCCTGGCTCTCTGACCAGATAGCAGCCCTCTCAGAAACTTTAGTGACACATCATAAATATTTGCCTTCTCTGGCAAGACAACAACCCTCTCTGAGGCTCTAATGGTCCTCATGAATTCTCATGTAGGGACAGCAAAAAAATTGTAAACTACCTTTAGTGTGATGTTTATCAGAGTTCTGTTATCTGTAACCCCCCTTTTGTGTAACTTTCTTGGCTATAAAGCTGGGCTGTAGGAAAGCTGGGGTTGCTGTCTTGTTCCCTTCGTTTTGGGAGGGAGAGGCAGCATGGCCGGTGGAAATAATAAGCTTAATTTTATTTGATTTTAATTTGAGTCCGTGGTCTTTTCTAGCGTCCTGGTCTAACAGGTAAACACTCCAAAAACATGGAGCTCTGCCGGCCTAAAGACTTCTTGAGAAACTTCCTCTGAGTTTGGGCACTTGAAATATATGTTGTTGCAAGGAGATTTAGCTTCCTTTCTAGTGACACCATAAAAGCTGGGTCTGCATCTACGTGACCTGGAGGACATGGTTTCTTGTATTCTAATGAACATGAGGCAGCAGTGCTGAATATTCTATTTGTAGGTAAACTGTGGCCACTTGGTGCTAAGTGTCTCCCCGTGTGAACTGTGAAGCCATTTGGTCATCCTCCACTTTTCGTGGTGTTTCTTGCTGCTGCACTGGGAGTTTGGTATTTGCTTCATGAAATACAATGAGTTCAACTGGGACCCAGTATTAGAGGGAGTTCTGTCACTTGTGGTGGGTCAGGGTCTGCAGGAGAATGCAACAACCAGGCTTCTATCTCACAAAGCTTGCCCCTTTGTCCATAGAAATCTGACTCTGAACTTTGCCCGGAAACCTCTCCATATAACAAGAAGGGTCTGCTGGCTGCACCATATCAGTCACAAGCCATTTTGAAGGCAATGGAAAATCCTCCTGGCCACACCACAGCTGTATTATCACACACCTGCCCACCACTGCAAAAGGCCCACTACTCAGCAGGGTCCAACTTACTGGCATCTTTGTTCTACACCATTTTCATGAAATACCGTCAATCATGGCATTCTCTTGTACACTCATGACCAGGAAAAAGACATCCAAAGGTTCTCCAGTGCCACCTGGTTAAGGGAATTTAAAAAATTTTATTGTATTTATCTAGCCATTTTTCATGGATGAAGTTGTTGGCACTGTGGGTTTCAGTTCAGTAGTGAGACACTACCTGCTTTCTCAGGAAAGACCCCTCTTCAGAGCTCTCCTGGAATTTGGCCATCCTCACATCAATAGTTACCAAGAAAGACCGATTCTGTCCTTGGTAAATCCAAACATGTGTGGCCACTGGGACTGTGACTGGGAATGCCTCTGGGTGCCTGGCATCCTGGATCCCAAGTTCAGAGAGTTCCATCACCAAGAAAATGATATAGGTCACTTCCTTGAGGAACTGAATGAGGTCACTGCCTTGGCAACCTCTTTGTCCTAACAGTTGCTTCCAAGTGTCCGAATAGATGGAGGCTGCCCCTACTTCCTGTGACACTTTCACAAGTAAGAATGGTATATCAAACATAGGCACCCGTGAACAACTCTCCACACAGGCCTGATTTGGTCCATCTTCTCTACATTAAGAAGAGATAGACTGCTTCAGACACACCCCTTCATCCTGAGCTGTTTTTTTTTGTCATGAAAGATGACTTTTGCTCTCTCAGGTCCTTCATAGCTTTCTATATCTTCCCCAGGGTTCACTTCTGCATGGACCTTTGAGGTTCTCAGCAGGTGGAAGATCTCTTACATTTCTATATAAGACCAACTATGTCCTTGCTTTTCTGTAAAGTTAGATTGAGGAAACAAAGTATGGTTAGGGTTAATAACATGTTTGATTTGGGTTAGGAATCATTCTGCTGCATGAATAATGGTATTGGGAACCTGCAATATTTATAAGAATATATAGAGGTGAAATATATGTATGAAAACACAAATCTAGGTAAGATTTGAAGCCCAAAATGGCATTGGATCCTTGATTGGGATACTTCACTCGGAATTATGTTGTGCACATGTGTCTCAGATAAATCTATACAGAATGGCATAGGACCTTTTACCTTGGATAATTGAATGTCGAAGAGAACATCCAGTCAAAAAAGGATACTTGGTAGGATTAGGAAGAAAGTTGGTAGGATTAGAAAAAAAGAGTGAGTATAAAATTTGGACAAAAAGTTCTTTAGCAATAGGGTTTCAGGTAGGCAGAAAATGTAAATGTCAGCACATGTGAAGAGTCAGTCACAATGATGAACTGGGGAAAATATGTAGGAAAGCAGATATCGTTAGAGACATTAGGAAATCAGGCAAATGATGAAGTGATTGATAGGATTAGACATTTTCAACAGGCTTGAGGTTGAATACATAATCTTTGGAAGAAACAAATATGTAGTCACCAATAGGATTGACATTTGAGAGCATTAGGCAACCTGGACATGGGTGATTTTCATAATCCATACTCACATTCCATTTAGGCTTTGGTACAATTGTAAGTGTGACTTTGCATTTTGTTGACAGAATATATATGTAGATCAGGTGACATGAGTCTTTCTTGCACCATTTCTGGGAGCAATATTTAGAAGAGATATAAATTAGTATTGGGGGCACAAATAGGTGTACCATGTGTGAATATATAATATAACTGATTCCAACTTTAGAAATTGGAATAAATTGATATCTGAAAATACACAGGAAATGTTATATTGACATACATACATTCATTCCAACCAGTTATACATCTAATGGTAATATTAGGGTTGTGGTTTATCATAAAGTGTGTGTGAGTTTTGCTTCAAAATTGATTATGGAAATCGAAAATAATGTGTTTGGAAAGAAGACTCAATAAATAACCAGTCAAAAGCAAGGAGGAATACATGTGTACTGAAGCAGGAAGTGATTGAATGTGTTTCAAATGTCTTTAAATTTCTGAACTTGTGGATGAAATGTATATACTATGATGTACAAAAACTGAAGAAATAGTAATGTACCAGTGTTAAATAAAAATGAACGTCAAAATACACATCATGCCCCTTTGGAATCTACTTGCATTGATGTTAAATTGGGTCAGTTACAGTAGAAATATAAGGATTTGTTTGCACCATTCAGTGAAGTGAGTTTTCAGTACTAGAAAACAAATATGTATTTCAGGTGGATGAATATTTCTGAAAATAATCGTATGAAAATTTGATTATAAAACCACATACATGAGCATGAGTGAATTATTTAGGGAGTGTATAATAGGACACATATATTTTATATTTGGAAAAATCTAGAGAATATATATATATATATATATATATATATATATATATATATATATATATATCTCACAGAGAAACATTAGAAAGTAGCAATATATATGCCAATCAAAATTCATCGTGAAATATATATCATCCACCGATCCAAAAATATTAATTTTACTGAACATGGATTTATGTATAATGTTGTTCAACTATAAATCTCACTCATAGTTTGAATTTACAGTTCCAAAAGCGTTTAGGAGGGGTGATCTCTTCTCATACTTTGTTTCTGCTAAGTTAGCCACCTCACAAAAATGTACGTGTGATACCGGGTAGGATTTTTTATGTGCATATAAAAACACATGTGCTGAATTGGCTACAGAAAAAAGGAGACAGAAATTCACATATGTGTTAACTTTAAAAACACATGGAGTACAATTTCAACAAACAATTGACAAGATTTATAACTCCTACACTATATTATGCAAAAGGCAAGACCAACTATACAGCATGCCTCCTCTGAACTGCTTGTATTAATATTATGTTTGGGTTATTTGTCTTCATCATATTAGGATTAGTAGTCAGAGTCTATTAGTTATGGGTTACTGACAGGGATTCAGTATTTCGAATGGAAAATTGGAAAATGAATCCAATGTGTATGTAAATATGTGCTACAAAAAAATCTTCCCACTCTCATCCAGAACAATACCTTGACAACACCTTCACCCCATGTAAGACACAATTAGAGGAGAAGAGTTAGAAAATTCATGAATACATATCTGGAATGGAATGTGATCAGGAGTTCACAACCTTGGAAGTGTTAGAGGAGTTTCCAAAAGTAAGGGACAGGGTAAACACTTCAAAAACATGGAGGTCTGTTGTCCTAGAGACTTCTTGAGATACTGCCTGTGAGGGTGGGCACTTGAAATATATGTTGTTGTCAAGTGCTTTAGCTTCCTTTCTAGTGAAACCATAAACCTGGGTCTGCATCTATGTGACCTGGAGGACATGGTTTCTTATTTTCCAATGAACATGAGACACCAGTGCTGAATTCTCCCTTTGAAGGTAAACTGTGGCCCCTTGGGGCTAAATGTCTCTAGTGTGGACTATGAAGCCATATGGTCATCCTCTATTTTCGTGGTGTTTCTTGGTGCTGCACTGGAAGTTTGGTATTTGCTTCATGAAATACAAAGAGGTCAATGGGGACACAGTGCGTGAGGGATTTCTGTCACATGTGGTGGGTCAGGGTCTGTAGGAGAATACAAGAACCAGGCTTCTATTCCACATAGCTTGCCCTCTTGAACATAGCAACCTGATTCTGAACAATGTCCTGATTCCTCTCCATGTAACAAGATGCCTTTACATATAAGGGTCTGCTGGCTTCACCATGTCAGTCACAAGCCATTTGGAAGCCAATGGCAGATCCACATGGTCCCACCACTGATGTTTTATCACACACATGCCCACCATTGCTCTTGGCCCACTAATCAGCAGGATCCAACTTTCTGGCATCTCTGTTAAACACCATTTTCATAAAAACCAGTCAATCAAGGCACTGTCTGGTATACTCATTGTTGGGAAAAGTATAAACGGCAGCCATACCCCAGAAAAAAAAAAACCCAACATGGCGCCTAAGCACTTCTTCTTCCTACATTCTTCTTTTCTGCAGTGGTGCGAAATGTTCCCGCCCGTGTGAACTCTTCTGCTGGCGCCAATTTCAAATCTTGCTGGCTGGGAATCTTAGCCTCAATAAGAACTAATTCCTGGGCTCCGGAGCTGATATCTGAAAGAACTTGCCAATAAACGGATTGCCTGCCATTTATCTAAGCCCTCCCATCTCCTCCTTAGTTCTATATAAGCACACAGCTTTTTGCAATAAAATTGGAATTCTCCCGGTGAAGTGCCTTTGCGTGGGGAGTTCTTTCATTCTGGTGCCCCGTGTGAGGATATGGGTGAGCTCTTTCCAACAAGAGCCCCGTCCACTGCTCTACCGTGGCACTCTGCCCTGGTCTGCTCTTTTCAGACGCAGGCTTCCTGCACTCACCACTGATTTGTTGTATGTAAGCCTCCCCTGTCCCCGGCTCGCCAACTCCCTTCGGGCTACCGCTGGCTTTGTGACCATGATCGTCTGTCACACTCTAGACACCTGGTAGGGGGGAGGGAATTCCTCCCACTAAGACCTTTACTGGTTGCAGTGGACCCTCTGGTGATCCGTTTCCCTTTGGGGTGTGAGGCTTCTGAGTTTACATGAGAGGCTCTGTGGTTTTTCCTCCTCTGCTGCTGCTGCCGCTGCCGGCTAGAGTTGCTGTTTCCTGCGGGTCTGCTGTGTCTGGCTGAAGCTGCCTCTCTGCTCGGGGAAAACTGAACTCCCATCCTGGAACTGCATTCTGCTGGAGCCGGAGTTCTGTTTTCATTACTTACTTCTTCTGCTGCGTTCGAAAACTTTCCTGATGTCAGGTTGCCCGTGGCTCCGAACCCATTGGGTCTCACAGATCGCACTTCACTGGTGACGATCAGTTAGTGCCCTCTGTATTTCCTCATGACGGCTGGTCATTTTGGGGATGCCCACCTGATCCCCATTCGCCCTGAGCGCTTCCCGGAGTCCGTTCCAGGCCGGGTTTTCTCTTTGTCTCTCTTGCTTACACTTATTCTCTCTCTCTCTCTCTCTCTCTCTCTCTCTCTCTATCTCTCTCTCTCTCTCTCTCTTCCATCTCTCCCTGTGACTGTGGGCACCTCTTTATCTGTACCTGAAACCTCACCTCTCAAAAGTTTAATAAAAAATCTGGCCACACTCTCCCTCACACCAGACATCGAGCCCAAACTTCTAATCAAATTCTGTACCCAAGATTTCCCTACATATCCACTGGATAATGGCAATCATTGGCCTCCAGAAGGCTCCTTAGATCCAAACCTTCTCTTGGACCTTTTTAATTACTGCCAGCATCTGAAAAAGTGGAGTGAGATTCCCTGTATTGAATGTTTTAGCCTTCTCGCACAGCACCCTGTCTCTGCTCCTCCTGCCCTCCCTCTCAGGCCCTTCTTGCTTGCAAACCCCTCTCTTCCCCTAGTTCTACTCCTGACTTCGCAGATTCTTCCTCATTCGACCCAGCAGATCAACCCCCACCTTATCCCCCAGCCCCAACTGACCCTTCTCTCCCGCAAAATCCTCCTCTTCCTATGCCTGATTCCACGGATCCTCAACCTTCCATTTCATCCCCCTCCCTTCCCCACTCTTCTGCCTGCTCCACCTCCTCCTCTTCCACAGAGACATTCCTTTCCCCTCCCTCTCCTTCCTGTCCACCGCCTGCCTCTTTCAGTCCTCCTGTTACCAGGTCTAAGGGACTCCTTCCCACCCCCAAGACCATCGCACCCCTTCGTGAGGTAGCTGGTCCCAAGGGTGTCATCAGAGTCCACGTGCCCTTCTCCATGTCGGACATTACTCAGCTAGAGAGGAAGTTAGGCTCTTTCACCACTGACCCCACCACTTACATTCGGGAGTTTCAATGGGTACTGCAAGCATATAGCCTCACTCATCATGACATCTACATGCTCTTGGCCAATAAACATCTCCACAAGGAAAGGCAATGGTTCTGGGAGCTAGCCCAAGCCCATGCTGATGAAAATCATAGGACCAATCATAACCACTCACAGGCCCTCATGCTGTCCCAGAGCAGGATCCCCTATGGGCTTACAGTCTAGTGACCTTTTTACATCCTGCCTCTTGGCGGGACTGAAAAAGGCCACCCGCAAGGCTGTTAACTTTCAAAAGATGCAGGAGGTCATTCAAAGGAAGGTGGAAACACCTTCAGAATTCCTGGATAGACTAACCAAGTCCCTTCAGCAGTACACAAACCTCGACCCAGAAACCCCTGATGGCCGTCATGTCTTAATGACATATATTCTGGCCCAAAGCTACCCTTACATTAAAGCCAAGCTTAAAAAGTTTGAACAGGGCCCTGCTACTCCTCAGACCAAAATCCTCGCTGTCACTTTCAAGGTTTTTCATGGTAGAGAGGATGAAAGTGAATTCCATAGGCAGAGGGCTGAAAATGCCAAACTCCAAATGTTGGCCCAGCTCATTCAGAGAAGGCCATCACCTGCCGTCCCAATATGACCCCCCCTGGAGCTTGCTTCAAATGAGGTAAGGAGGGACATTGGACCAGGAATTGTTCTTCGCCGAGGACACCCTACAACCCCTGCGCAAAATGCCATCAAAGTGGACACTGGGGGGCAGACTGCCCAACAACCCAGAAGGGAGGTTGGTCTGCTGCCCAGCAACCCCAGCCTCACCTGGGCTTGGCAGAGGAGGATTGACGGAGTCCTGGGCCTTCCCTCCAGACTATTACCATCAAGAATCAAGAGCCTAGGGTCACCTTCCTGGTGGATGGACGCTTCATTAACTTCCTCTTGGATACTGGTGCCGCTTTTTCGATTTCGAGGGAGTATTAGGGTCCTACCACACCCTCAAAAACTCCTATTGTCAGGGTAGGAGGTAAAAAGATTTTTCCTCAAACCCCCCCCAATCATGTTATATGCAGCGATCCCTTTTGTCCTTCACTCACTCCTTTCTTGTTATGAGCCATTGCCCCATTCCCTTTCTGGGAAGGGACATACTCTCACTATTAAAAGTCACCATTCACTTATCACCCCACACCTCTCCTACCTCTCATTTCCTCATGATATTCCTAGGGGAAGATCCACCTCCTTCATGCACTCTCCCACGACTATCTAAACCATTTAACCCTGAGGTTTGGGACACAATTACACCCTTTATGGCTAAATGCAGTCCTATTCATATTGTCTTACGGGACCCTTCAAGATATGTTAGTCAACCACAATATCCACTCACAACGACATCCCTCCTTGGATTCGAACCCATCATCCAGGATTTATTATGAAAGGGGTATCTTAGGCCTACACACTCTCCTTTCAACACACCCATTCTGGCAGTTAAGAAACCTAACGTGTCCTACAGGCTGGTTCAAGAACTTCGCCTTGTCAACTCCTCTGTGGACCCAATCCACCCGCTAGTGCCCAACCCTTACACCCTCCTCTCTCAGATCCATGCCACTACTACTCACTTCTCAGTCCTAGATTTAAAAGATGCATTCTTTTCTATTCCCTTGTTCTCAGAATCTCAGGATATCTTTGCTTTTTCATGGACTGACTCTCACAACCGCCATTCTCATCAGCTTACCTGGACTGTCCTCCCACAGGGATTCAGGGATAGCCCCCATCTCTTTGGCCAATTTCTTGCCCAGGACCTCACATCCTTTAACCTGACCTGTCCTGACTCTACTCCACTTCAATATGTCTATGACCTTCTTCTATGTAGTCTTTCTGGGAACACTCTCAATCCCACACTGCTCAGCTTCATAAATTCCTAGAAGACAAGGGATATAGGGAGTCTCCCCACAAGGCCCAGGTTTCCCAGTCTTCGGTCACCTATCTTGGTTTTTGCCTTACACCCGGGAAAAAGGAAATAACACTGGATAGGAGGCAACTCCTCTGTGATCTTTCAGTGCCCTATACGAAAGCCAAAATACTATCATTCCTAGGATTAGCAGGTTATTTTAGGGCCTGGATCCCAAATTATTCTCTTCTCTCCAAACCCCTGTATGACCTAGCAAAGGGACCCCCTAGTGAATCTCTTGCCTCCTTTCCCATCTACCACTTCCGCAGGCTTCAGCAACTCCTCTTAAAGGCACCTGCCCTTCACCTTCCAGATCTTTCAAGAACATTTCATCTATATGTCCATGAAAAAGGGGGGCAAGCACTTGGGGTCTTAGGTCAAAACTATGGGCGTACATTTGCACCTGTGTCATATTTTTCCAAGCAACTAGACCCTACCATCCGTGGGTGGGCCCCTTGCTTAAGAGCTCTGGCTACTGGACAAATTTTACACAAAGAAACCTCTAAGCTGACTTTTGGGGCCGCTTGAACTATCCACTCCCCACATCACTTGAAGGATCTTTTAGCTTAAAAGGGCCTTCAAACTCTCCCTACATCCAGATTTCTGTCGCCCCTCACTTCCTTTCTGGAAAACCCTAATATTATTTTCCTCCCCTGCTCTGCACTGAACCCTGCCTCACTGCTCCCAATGACTCCCATGTCTCACATACCAACTCATAATTGCTTGGAAACCTTAGATGATTTCCTCCCCTGTCATTCTTCCATTTCTGAGAGACCACTCAGCAAGCCTGACCTTATCTGGTTTACTGACAGCAGTTCCTTTAGGGAGAACGGAACTCATTACTCTGGATACGCTGAATTTTCAGCCACTGAGATTATAGAGGCCAAAGTTTTGCCTTCAGGAACTACAGACAAGTAGGCTGAACTTATAGCATCCACTCGTGCCTGCCTTCTAGCACAAGGCAAATCCCTCACCCTCTAAACTGATTCAAAATATGTCTTCCATATCTTATTATCCCATGCTGATATTTGAAAGTAGCGAGGCCTACTTACCACCAAAGGTAATGCGATCACTAATTCAGCTTTTATAACCAATCTAATAGAGGCCACTTACCCACCCAGTTGGGAGTTGTCCATTGTAGGTCCCATCAGAAAGACGGCTTTCTTATCACTGAGGGCAATGCCAAAGCTGACCAGGCGGCACGAATGGCTGCTACCACTTTCAATTATGGCCTCCATGGGGGACATATAATGGCCAATTTAGACAGCTCATCTGAAGCCCCTACGTCTTTCAGTAAGAACAAGCATCTTTTCAAGTTCCTTCATACTCTATTCCTTTCCAATTCTCAGTCTTTGACCCTCTTTTTACAGAGTTTCTTTTCCCTCACCCCCTCTGACAAGCCATGCTACAGAATATAGCCTCTAATTGTCAGATCTGTCAGCGGACCAACCCTCATACTCCTTTAAGGCCCAAACCTTTCCCTTTCCACCAAGCCCGGGGACACATTCCCGCTGCTCACTGGCAGGTAGACTTCACCAACATGCCCACAGTATGGCGCACTAAATACCTCCTTGTCTTTGTGGACACTTTCTCTGGTTGGGTTGAGGCATTTCCCACTTCCAATAAAAAGGCTTCCACTGTAGCTTCAATCTTACTGACAGACATCATCCCCAGGTTTGGTATGCCCACTTCCCTACAATATGACAATGGCCCTGAGTTTACTTCTAGGATCACACAAAAGGTCTCTCAAGCCCTCTCTTTAATGTGGCATTTCAACTGTCCATATTTCCCCCAGGCTTCAGGGAAAGTGGAAAGGGTAAATCGTACTCTAAAGGAAGTCCTTACCAAATTGACAATGGAATTAAACATAGACTGGTTCAAACTCCTTCCCTTGGCTTTGCTTCGAATCAGAGCTCTCCCTAAGAAACCATCTTTACTGTCTCCTTTTGAGATAATGTATGGAAGACCTCTTATAACCCCTGGGTTGGTCATTTCACAAGGACCTCTCACCCGAGATTTGTCTTTGCCTCTCTTGCTCCATCTCCGCTCGGAACTCTGGAAATATCAGGACTGGCTTCTTCCGGACCCAGTCTCCTCTCCAAACACTCCTCCCTTAACACCTGTTAGTCTAGTCTATTATAATACCCCAGAGGAGAAAGGGACTCTTGCCGCAAAATGGGAAGGCCCCTATCCTGTCATTCTCTTTACCCTTACCGCCGCCAAACTCTCCTTACCAGACAACTGTCTCACTCCCTGGATTCACATGTCTAGGTTGAAGCCATATCACCAGGAGGCCCCACCTGCTGAAGACAGGGCCACCCCAGAGGAACTCCAAGAATCACCTACTGAACCTCCCCTTTACTCCTGCTCTCCACACCCAACTCACCCATTTTAGTTGTGGCTCACAAGGTTTTCCTTGCAGCCCAATTCCTCTTAAAGAAGGCACAATGAGCTCTCCCAACACCCTAGTCTTCTCTAACTGCTTGTTTTTTGTGCTCTGCTTATTTTCTGTGCTCTGTCAGGACTGGTCTTTACCCTCCTCACCTACCATGCATTTATTCACTTTTCGGGAACGATACTCAGAACATGGCATGCAGAAGGTCCGCGCAGTGGATGCAACTACTTGCTTCATCCACAACTGCACCTCTATTTCCCTAAAATTGTCACCTTCAAGGACCTTCGTCCCTGGTAGCTGGAACTGGCCTTTCATTTGCTTCCTTTTTAATCAAACAAAAGACTATTGTCATTGGTGGCCTGAGATTTATAATGGGTGCCCCTATTGGTCATGCATGTTCCATGATGAACGTGGTAGCTATTCTTACCACTCATTTGGTTACCGTGAAGGGTGGACTTCTAGTTACGTAAAGTGGCATAAAGGCTCTTCATCCAGTAACAATGGATGGTATACTTTAGATAAATCTGACCCCAAGGCCAAACGATGGGGCTATGTTGAGTTTGCTGTCTATGCTCGGACAACCTCAGTCAGACCCACAGGGTGGATGACTATTGGCCGCACCCTGATTACGCAACCTAAGGCAACCATTCAGGTAGTCGAACACATTAAGGACTCAGAATCAAAACTTCGAGATCATATCCATAGCTCATCCAAAGAGGATTCAGAGCCTTCAACCCTCTCAGGTCCCCCTCCCACATGGCTCAATTTGCTACACCAAACTTTTTGATTATTAAACTCCACCCCTCTTTCTGTGCCTACTTCTCAGTGCTTTCTCTGTGCTTCACTTAGTCGTCCACTTCTAGCAGCAGTCCCATTAGCGGCAGGAAATATTCCAGCAAAACCCTACAATTTCTCTAAAAAGGACAACCCCTACATGTGACACGTATCCCACTGTGGGAAAGTTATTCCACCAATACTTTATTTCCTTTCATCTGTTTCCACCTGCCAATAATGAATCCTTTACCCATTTGTTCCTTGAGCTACAGCACCCCATAGAGCCCTGTGTTTATGCAACCTGGACATTTCCTCTGGTGTAATGGGTCTTTAAGTACCTCAACCATCAATGTCTCTGGCGCCTGTTTCTTGGTTACTGTAGTTCCTCAGCTATCTTTGTATACTCCCACATATTCTGACAGTTGGCCCTACCTTCCCGCACCCTTAGGGTAGTCTTTCTGCCGGTTCTGGTAGGCCTCATTTTAACAACCTCAGTGACGGGTCTCGCACTCTCTGGTGGAGCTATAGGTCATGCTCTATGGGATCCAATGACCTTCAACAAAAACTGCAGGAAACACTCAATACCATGGCTGAGTCTCTGGGTTCCTTGCAGCGGCAGGTTACTACATTGGCACAAGTGGCTTTACAGAACCAAAGGGCAATTGATCTTCTCACTGCAGAAAAAGGGGTTACATGCCTATTCCTCAGAGAGGAATTTTGCTATTATGTTAATGCATCTGGGCTAATAAAAAAAAATGTTGTTAAATTGCAGGAATTATCGACCCAATTGCTCAAACCTACCTCCTCCAATCCCATAACGGGGTTCTTCCAATCCTATCTTGCCATGTACTTACTACATATCTTGGGGCCAATTATTTGGATGCTCCTTTTTTGTGCTCTCTTGCCCTGCATAATGAAGTGCCTTCAAACCCAACTGCATAAAATTCCTAATCAAACTTTCAACCAGCTTTTGCTTAGTCACTACCAGCCTCTGATGACCGATGAATCCCCAACATCTCCAAGAGAACAGTTCACTCAGTGATGAAGCTCACTACCAGGCACGATGGAATGCAACGGGTATTAGACAGCGGGAGACAACGAGCTCGGAGAACCTCTTAATCTGCCATCCTGGATTCATAGTCTTTACCACCTTCTAAGCTTTCTCATGGCCCTTGGCCTCTTCTATGTCAGTCCCCCCACATGGAACTTCTGCCAAAAATTGACATTTGCTTTAATTTTTATCTTCATTCTGTTTTTATTCGCTCTGATCTTCTTCAGGTGCTGGCGACACCATGTCCAGGCAACGCTTCCAGTATTTCCTTGAGTCTCTGTTACAGGACCAGTGGCTGATACCAACAATCTCTTCCATCCAGGACTGGTTCCATGCCATCGACATCTTTGGCTTCAGGGAACATTCATTGACTTCACCCCTATGAAAATAGCTGTCTATAGCCACTGGGTTTTATTTCTGGCTTCCATGATATCCCCATACCTGCCCCCTGAGCATTCCTCCACTTCTCTTTCTAGGCCCCACACCACCCCCACACAGCAGGAAGCAGCCAGATCTGACAAACGACACCCCACTTCCTAAGAAAACAAAAAGGGTGGAATGTTGGGAAAAGAATAAATGGCAGCCATACCCCAGAGAAAAACACCAACATGGCGCCTAAGGACTTCTTCTTCCTACCTTCTTCATTTCTGCAGTGGCGCAAAAAGTTCCCGCCCTTGTGAACTCTCCCGCCAGCGCCAATTTCAAATCTCGCTTGTGGGGAACCTTAGCCCCAATGAGAACTAATTCCTGGGCTCTGGAGCTGATATTTGAAAGAACTTGTCAATTAACGGGTTGCTGCCATTTATCTAAGCCATACCATCTCCCCCTTAGTTCTATATAAGCACACAGCTTTTAGCAATAAAATTGGAATTCTCCCAGTGAAGTGTCATTGTGTGGGGAATTATTTCACTCATGTTCAGCAACAGGATATCCAAAGGTTCTCCAGTGCCACCTGGTAATGGGAATTTCAGAAATTTGATAGTATTTATTTAGCCATTTTTGAAGGATGAAGTTGGAGTCACTGTGCGTTTCAATTAATGCAGGAACCATTATGTGGTGAGGAAGGTTATTTAAATGAAATCTCTGGAGAAATCTCACAGGCAAGGCTTCCCAAAAAGTTGCCAAAAGGTCACATGAAGCCAGGATCATTGAGGTCTACAATATGAGTTCCATTTGTGTTTAGACTCTCAATTATGGCTGCCAAGTCTTTCAAAATAAAATCATGTGATATCCTGGCTGAGATTCTCACTGCACTGTGAAAAGACACCCTGGCCCTCAATCTCAGTTTTCAAGGGCGCATCTCATGCGTGGCCTCCTAAAATCCCAACATATTTCATGGCAATACTTCTTTGAGGTAAATTCCAGAACTCAGTCTCTAAGAGGAATCATGCCAGAATTCAAGCCCAGGTGGATCCAGTTATCTCTTCCAACCGCCAAACAAATGACCACAATCAAAACCAAACACTCCCACATGGCCCTCATCTTCTTCCATAAAGACACTTATCATAACCTCTGGCTGGAGTTTTTCATGAGGGGTGCAACCCAAGACAGTGTCAAAAATAAGCTCCCTTGCCCCTCATTTGCCTAAAGTCAAGGTGGCCTGGACACCCATCCGGTGAACCAGGACTGATCAGATAGGCCAGCTGTTAATACTGCTCTGCATCTCCAATTTGAGGCCTACTGACTGTCAGGTATAGATTCTTTATATGATTTGGAGCCATGAGAAAACCCAAAAACCTATGGGTTAGCCTCTGCAGGGCTGTGCATAACTCATTTGAACCAAAGGATCCGTATTCTCACTTGATGGTGGTCAGGAACCTTACAAATGAATGTGAGAGACTTCATTCACAATAATTGCTCTTTTGGCCATTTTGGTTTTGGATGCACACATGCGATCTCTCTTTACATCCATCAGGTGCTGAGAATCTAAGCCACAACCTCACACAGGGCCAAGAGGCTGATTCAGACACATCCCTTTCCAAAGCAATTAAGCAAAGAGCCACAGGTGAGGCCCATTCATTTCCATTTGAAAACTGTTTTCTTCAGGCTTCACAAAGGGGTGGCCTGAGGCAAAGACCTTCCTGACATTCAGGGAAACAGAACAATTGATAAGCAAAAGGCCGAAAGCATGGTTTCTCCACTGAGACTTTCTTGGTCACACTGATATCTGAGTTTTCTGAGATGCTCGCCATTCCCTTCAGCTATCCAGGACATGGCAATGTCACAGAGCTTGGAGGTGGTACATATTTTGGACACAAAACCATGAGACTATTCTGGAGAGTGGTGAGAATTCTGGAAGAAACAGGAACTTAGGAAGGTAGCAGGTGTTGCCCATGGATAAGGCAAGCTGCAGTCCATTCATAAATTGGGCAGGATGAATGCCGGGAATCTTTCTACTATACAGGACATATCAATTGTTGCATTCTATTTTCTAATGTCTACAACCACGGACACAGTGGGATACACAGAAATAGAAACACTTGCCTTGTCCAACGACTTACTAGAAGAAGACCACTCCAAATCAAACAAACCGTCTTTCCTACCTATTCTCAGATCATGAGACAAAAACACAAAATCACACCCACACAGATTTTAAAAATTAGCAATATATATGCCAATCGAATTACACCGTGAAATACATATCATCCACAGATCCAAAAATATTCATTTTACTGGATATGGATTTATGTATAACTTTTTTCAACTAGGAAGCTCACCCATAGGTTGAATTTTCAGGTCAAACAGCGTTTAAGAGGAGTGATCTCTTCTCACACTTTGTATCTGCCAAGTCATGTAACTCACAAGAATGTACGTGTGATACCAGGTAGGATTCTATATGTGCATATAAAAATACATGTGCTGAATAGAATACAGAGAAAGGGAGACAGGAATTCACATATTTGTTAACTTTAAAAGCACATGGAAAACTATTTCAACAAAAAATTTACTAGATTTATAACTCCTACCCTATATAATGCAAAAGGCAAGTCCAAGTATACAACGTGCCTCCTCTGAACTGCTTGTATTTCTATTCTGTTTCCGTTATTTTTCTCCATCATATTAGGATTAGTATTCAGAATCTAGCAGCGCATGTGTTAGTGTCAGGGATTCAGTATTTCAAATGTAAAATAGAAAAATGAATCCAATGTGTATGCAAATATGTGCTAAACAAAATCTTCCCACTCTCATCCAGAACAATTCCTTGACATTTTTTTCGCCCAAAGTAAGACACAATTAGAGGAGAAGAGTAATAAAATCTGTGAATAATATGCTCAGGAGTTTACAACCTTGGAAGTGGTAGAGGAGTTTCCCTAGTATGGGACAGGGTAAACACTCCATAAACATGGAGCTCTGCTGGCCAAAATACTTCTTGAGAAACTGCCTCTGAGTTTGGGCACTTGAAATATATGTTGTTGTCAGGAGCTTTAGCTTCTTTTTAGTGAGACTATCAAAGCTGTGTCTGCATCTATGTGACCTGGAGGACATGGTTTCTTATTTTCCAATGAACATGAGGCAGCAGTGCTGAATTCTCTCTTTGTAAGTAAACTGTGGCCACTGGGGGCTAAGGGTATTCCCATGTGGACTGGGAAGCCATTTGGTCATCCTCCACTTTTCGTGGTGTTTCTTGCTGCTGCACTGGGACTTTGGCATTTGCTTCATGAAATAAAAGAAGTTCAACTGGGACACAGTTCTGGAGGCAATTCTTTCATGTGTGGTTGGTCAGGGTCTGCAGGAGAATGCACCAACCAGGCTTCTATCCCACATAGCTTGGCCCCATGTCCATAGTAACCTGATTCTAAACATTGCCCGGAAACATCTCCATATAACCAGAAGCCTTTACATGGAAGGGTCTGCTGGCTGCACCATGTAAGTCACAAGCCATTTGGGATCCAATGGCAGATCCACATGGCCCCACCACAAATTTTTTATCACACACCTGCCTACCACTGCTCTAGGCCCACTACTCAGCAGGTTCCAACATACTGGCATCTCTGTTCTACACCATTTTCATGAAACCCACTCAATCAAGGCACTGTCTTGCATATTTACGATCAGCAACAGGACATCCAAAGTTTCTCCAGTACCACCTCGTCATGGGAATTTCAAAAATTTCATGGTATTTATCTAGGCATTTTTCAAGGATGACGTTGCAGGCACTGTGGGTTTCAATTCATTCAGGAACCTTTAAATGGTGAGGAAGCTCATTTCAATGAATGCTCTGTAGAACTCTCACAGGCAAGGCTTCCCAAAGAGTGGCCAAAATGTCACATGAAGCCAGGCCTATTGAGGTCTACAATGTGACATCCATGGGTGTTGTGACTCTCAACAATGGCTGACAAGTCTTTCAGAATTAAATCATGTGATCTTCTGGCTGAGATACCCAGGGCTCTGTGGAAAGCCACCCTGGGCCTAGATCTCAGTTTCCAAGGGTGATTCTCATGGGTGGACTCCTAAAATCCCAACAAAATTCATGGCAATACTTCTCTGAATTCAGTCTCTAAGGGGGAATCACACCAGAGTTCAAGCCCAGGTGGTCCCAGTCATGTTTTCCAACCGGACACAAATGACCAAAATTAAAACCAAAACCTTCCCATATGGCCCTCATCTTCTTCCATATAGACACTAATCACAACCTCTGGCTAAAGGTTTCCATGAGTGGCGGAGTCCAAGAGAGTGTCCAAAATAACTCCCTTGCCCCTCATTGGCGTAAATTCAGGGTGGTCTGGACACCCTTCATGTGAAACAGGAGTGATCAAATATGTTAGACGTTAATACTTCTATGCTTCTCCAATTTGTGGAAAACTGAGTGTCAGGTATATATTTTTATGTGATTTGCGGTCATGAGAAAACACAAGCTCCTCTGCAGGTCTTTGAAGAACCCATTTGACCCAAAGGATCCCTATTCTCACTTGATGGAGTTCAAGAACTTTAAAGAGGAAGGCGACAGACTTCATCCACAAGGACTGCTTTTTGGCCACTTTGGTTTTGGATGCACACATGGGATCTCTCTTTACATCCACCACGTGCTGAGTATCTAAGCCACAACCTCACACAGGGCCAAGAGGCTGATTCAGACACATCCCTTTTCAAAGCAATTAAGCAAAGAGCCACAGGTGATCCATATTCATTTCCATTTGAAAACTGATTTCTTCAGGCTTCACAAAGGGGTGGCATGAGGCAAAGACCTTCCTGACATTCAGGGCAACAGAACATTAGGTTAGCAAACGGCCCAAAGCAGTGTTTCTCCACTGAGACTTTCCTGGTCACACTGATATCTGAATTTTCTGAGACGCTCTCCATTGCCTTCAGCTATCCAGTACATGGCCATGTCACAGAGCTTGGAGGTGGTACATAACTTGGTCACAAAATCATGAGCCTATTCTGGAGAGTGGCCAGAATTTAGGAAGAAAACAGGAACTTAGGAAGATAGCAGGTGTTACCCATCCATATGGCAAGCCGCGTTCCTTTCATACATTGGGCATAAAGAATTCTGGTAAGCTTTCTACTAGCCTGGACACATCCTTTGATGCATTCTCTTTTCTAATGTCTACAACCATGGACACAGTGGGATACACAGACATAAAAACACTTGCCTTGTCAAATCACTTGTTAGAAATCGTCCACTCCAAACCAAACAAACTGCCTTTCCTACCTATTCTCAGAACATGAGACAAAATCACAAACACACACTCACACCCACAAATTCACCTCCTTTCCCAAAGTAGGTCTCTGACTATCGGGTGTGACCTCTGACTGGTGGGCCGTACTATGTTCCCATCAAATGGCCTGTTCTGTCTCAGATCTGGTTTCCTTGGCCAACTCTGTGAAGTTGTCAGGAGACAACGGTGAGCCACTTCCTGCTTACTCAGGAAAGGCCACTCTTCAGAGCTTTCCTGGCATTTGGCCATCCTCACATCAGTAGATACCAAGAAAGACTGACTCTGTCTTTGGTAAATCAAAAGAAGTGAGACCACTGGGACTGGGCCTGGGACTAGATTTGTGTGCCTGGATGCCTGGATCCCAAGTTCAGAGAGTTCCATCACCAAGAATGTGAGGTGAGGTCACTTCCTTCAGGAACTGAATGAGGTCAATGCCTTGGCAAGCACGTTGTCCTAACATTTGCTTCCAAAGGTCCCATGAAATGGAGGCTGTCCCTAATTCTTTTGACACTTTCACAAGTTAGAATGGTATATCAAACATTGGTAACCGGGAACAGCTCTCCACAGAGGCCTCGTTTGGTCCTTCTTCTCTACATAAAGAAGAGAGAGGCTGATTCAGACATATCCCTTCATGCTGACCAGGTTGTTTGCAATGAAAGATGACTTTTGCTCTCTCAGTTCCTTCATAGGTGTCTACAACTTCTCTAGGGATCATTTGTGCATAGACCTTTGAGTTTCTCAGCAGTTGGAAGATCCCCTAAATTCCTGTATTTTAAGACCAACTCTGTCCTTGCTCTTCTCTAAAGTTAGATTGAGGGAACAGTGTATGGTTAGGGTTAATAACAGGTTTGATTTGGAATAGAAATCATTCTGCTGGATGAATAATGGTATTGGGAACCTGCGATATTTTCAAGAATATATAGGTAAAATATATGAATCTGAAAACAAAAATCTAGGTAAGATTTGAAGCCCAGAAGGGCATTGGGCCCTTGATTGGGTATTAAGCATAGGACCTTGTAACTTGGATGATTGATTTTCAAAGAGAACTTCCAGTCAAAATGGATAGTCAGTAGTATTAGGAAGATAGTCGGTATGTTTATAAAGGAGAGTGAGTATAGGATTTGGACCAAAAGTTCTTTAGCTATAGGGTTTCGGGTATTGAGTGAATGTAAATGTCAGCACATGTGAAGAATTAATCACAATGATGAACTGGGGAAAATATGTAGGAATGCAGATATCAATAGAGACTTTAGGAAATCTGGCAAAGTATAGTCGGTAGTGAAATGTTAATAAAATAGATTCTTGTCACTTCCTGTTTTTCTGTATGCTTAATAAAACACTGTTGAAATCTTGAGAAGTGTTTTCTAATCGTTTTCCAAGAATGTGCTGTCCCCAACTGCCAAACTTCAGAATGTACTCCCTCACCCAGTAGCACGCAAACTGCTCACCCGCCCAGGCCCATCAATAAACTTTCCTCCCTGCCCTCTTCAAGGAAAGTATATAAGCTCTGCTTAAGCTGTTCTCAGGGTTCTCTGCTCTATTCAAATGAGCTCTGAGCCCCAGCATGCTGGACCCCCAATAAACCCTTTGTTTTTGCATGAGAGAGTCTCTTGGTGGTCTCTTCCCCCAATGCTCTTCCGATATTTATATATGGAGGTTCCACCGAAATCCAGCAGTGGTGAACGAGAGACCCCAATGGGCTACTCTCAGGGTAAGTAAGGCACCTCTTTCTGGTTTCAGGTTTCAGGTTAGGGCTTGGCAAAATGGCTGTCGATGAAGTGTGTGAGCTCTCTTTGATGGTGGCTGGCAGACGTGTCACAGAGCCACAAGCCAAGTCCCTGGGGGACGCCACAGAGGACTCGGGAATCGAGGAATAATAGTCTCCTCGACTCAGTGATACTTTGTTTCAGATTCGGTATTGCCAGCCCATCGGGTTTTGCCACCTGCTCAGTCTTGGTCTCAGTGTTGGACGTCCATTGCCTGTCTTTATTGTTTTCTCTTGTCTGTGTCCTGTGTCCTTGATTTAATGTTTGTGTATCTTTCATTATGGGACAGATCACTTCAATGCCTCTGTCCCTGACCCTTGATCTATGGACCAAAGTCCGCTTAAGGGCTCAGAATGTTTCTTTTTCAGTAAAACGCTGAACCTGGCAGACTCTGTGTGCCACAGAATGGCCCACCTTTGGATTCGGATGGCCCCTAGAAGGATCTTTCTACTTCCCACTAATTTAAAAAGACAGAGATATTGTCTTACAGCCAGGGCCACATAGCCATACTGATAAACAGGAATATAACTTAACTTGGCAGGACCTCTGCAAATCTCCTCCTCCGTGGGTGAAGCCTTTCCTTGCTGTGTCCCCGTTCCTACTCCTTCCCCCACGATCTCTCAACCCCTCTGCTCCTCCTCCTCCTCCACCCTCTGTTCTCCCTGAGTCACAAGATTTGACTCTACTGGACTCTCGTCCCCCTCCTTATCTTCTACCCTTGTCCCACAACCCCCAACACCCTCTAAGTGATTCTCCAGCTGCTGACTCAGCCTCTCCGCAATTGGAGGAAGCTAAGCCAGCCCAGGGCCCTCCAGATAACTCCCCTGCGTCACACACAGCCCCTCCTCCCCTGGAGGAAGCTGGAGTTGCTAAATGAACTCGCCGGTGGCAAATGATTGAAAACCCTGGAACTCCCGTGTTGCTTCCCTCCATCCCTAAGGGCCAATGATTGACGATGGCCATAGGGAAAAAATGCAAGCCTACCAGTATTGGCCTTCTCCTCTTCAGACCTTTATAAATGGAAAAATAACAATCCCCCTTTTACCGAGGACCCAACCTGGCTCTCAGGTCTGGTGAAGTCATTGATGTTTTCACACCAACCTACTTGAGATGACTGCCAACAACTCCTAGGGACTCTCTTCATGACAGAGGAACAAAAGAGAATCCTTCTGGATGCTAGAAAAAAGTATCCTCGGACCAAATGCGTGACCGACAAAACTTCCCAATATATTCAAAGCCGGCTTTCTCTTGAAACGACCCAACTGGGACCCCAACACCTTTCAAGGTAGGGAGCATCTGTCCACTTATCGCCGGGCTCTAATAGTGGGTATCTTAGTGGCCGCTAGGTGACCAACTAATTTGGCCAAGGTAAGAGAGATTATTTAAGGGCCTGATGAATCTCCCTCTATGTTCCTAGAGATAATTATGTAGGCATATAAGAGACATACTCCTTTCGATCCTCAGGCAGAGGATCAAAAGGCATCTGTCACAATGGCCTTTATTGGGAAAGCTGCCCTGGATATTAAAAGAAAGTTACAATGCTTAGATGGATTACAAGATATGACTTTGAGGGATTTAGTCAGAGAACCCGAGAAGGTATACTTTAAGAGAGAAACTGAGGAAGAGAAGGGAGCTGAGTGAGGATAAAAGAAACAAAAGACAGACTAAGGCATTGACTAAGGTCCTGGTCACAACAACAAATAGGCCAGAAATTAAGAAACAGAGAGACAGGAAGGGATACCTGGGCACACACTAGAGGCCACCCCTGGCCTCAGATCAATGTGCCTACTCTAAAGAAAAAGGACACTGGGCCAAAGAGTGCCCTAGAAAGAGACAGCCATGCCAGCCAGATATTCTGACTCTGGAGGAATACTAAGAAAGTCTGGGCTCAGATCCTCTCCCTGACCTCAAGGTAACTTTTGAAGTGGAGGGGAACACAATAAACTTTGAAGTAGATACAGGGGGAATATACTCAGCCCGTAAGGCCCATTGGGCCCTCTACCGAATAAAAGGTCTCTAATTCAAGAGTCTAACAGAAGTAAATATCGGGCTTTGACAACTACGAGGACCATGGACCAGGGAAAAGGAAAAATCCATCACTCCTTCTTAGTAATCCCAGAATGCCTGGCCCCATTGATGGGCAGAGTTCTGCTCACCAAGCTCTGGGCCAAAATAACTTTTAACCCTGAAGGCCCCCAAGTGGAATTTTTTAATCCTTCAGTAACTACTCCTATAATCATGGCTCTAACTATGTCAGTAGCAAATGTTCATCAACTCACTCACCTTTGTTCAAAGAAACTGCATTCATTCGTGAAGAATCAAGAACACAGTTTTCCACTAACCTACTCACAGCAAAAGGAAATAACTGAATGGGTAACAAAAGCCTGTCAGGTCCATTAATTGGTTAAAGCTTACACTTCCAAGCTTCCTGCAGGAAAGCACCTATGAGGAACCAGACGAGGACAATTCTGGGAAGTGGACTTTACTGAAATTAAGCCAGTAAGGTATGGACTTAAATAACTCCTAGTCTTTGAACATACATTTTCAGGATGTATTGAAGCCTTCCCCACACACACAAAAAAAAAGAAATAAAAAAGAAGAAAAAAGAAACATCGCAAATGGTTGTAAAGAAGATCCTGGAAGATATTTATTCTCCCCTTGACGACCAGTAGTCTTAACCCTCATCAGCCCCTTAAGCTGCGATGGCTGATCACAAATCCTACTGGACATGAAGTATGGCCTATCTCGAATACAGCCCCCTTACGAACCTGGTGGCCATCTCTCCACCCAGTCATTTGTCAGCTGGCTATAGGTCTTTCCTATTGGGATATCCCTGATTAACAGGATCCCACTAAAATTCCATTAAATCCCTTCCGTACCATAGATAATGGAAACAATCATTATAGATGTAGGGACACGTGAGCCAGATGCAGGTTGGCTAGCCTAGATTACTATGTTTGCCCGGCAGACTATCAAAGCCACAAACAGTCACGGCTGTGGGGGGGGAGAGCAGACTTCTATTGTAAGTCATGGGGATGTGAGCATACAGGGACAGTCAGATGGAACCCAAACTCCTCATCAAATTCTGTACACAGCATTGGCCATATTACGAATTAGATAACCAAAACCGATGGCCCCCAGAGGGGTCTCTAGATCCTCAAATTCTGTGTGACCTTTTTAACTTCTGCAAGTGCTCAAAAGGGTGAAAGGAGATTCCGCTATGTGGAGGCCTTCTCTCTCCTTTGCTCACATCCTGAACTATGCTTCTCCAATAGATGCTCACCCTCAGCCTTGTGCTCCAGACTCTCCGCTGTCACTCCCACCTCAGCAACTTGATTTCTCCCCTCCAATATCTAGATCAAAAACCCAAATCTCGACTGGTTCTCAGACCATTGCTCCCTTGCTGAGGTCGCAGGTACTGAGGTACCACTCCATTCGCTCACTCCTCTCCTCTCCTGTCAGTGCCCGCACCGGGTCCCACCCAGTCCTCTTACCACCGAATGCAAAGCTCAAACCCGCTGAGAAGAATCCTCAGACCCTAATACAAGATGTAATGAAAATGGCCTTTAATGTTGCTTTGTCATCACTAAAAACAGGTTACTAAGAATTTAAAGTCCCTCACAGGCTTTTTGGAATCTCACTCCCGTCTCCCCCTCTTTTCTATCTGTTCTACTGCTCAAGTTTTTGTGGCTATTAAGATCCCAAAGCCCTCTCCCAATATTCTTTTACATCTCTCCTTCCTCATTCTCAGATCCACAAAGCTGCTCTTATCCCTGCCTTCCAAATTGTCCCCCTCTGTACCAGGCCCACAGAAAAGTCTTAACTGACCTTCTCCAGAAGTCTTCACCATGGCTGATTTAGGACTTTCAGCAAAAGAGTCCCTATAAAAGAGTTCACTGTAGATAAACTTCCTATTTTTGTGTTGCCCAGGTCTCCTTGGCAACTGGCTGAAAAAAATCAGCACTCCTGATCTAGACACACCCTTACTAGTTTTTCACAAAATATTTGAAAAAAAGGCCTCTGGCCTTGAGCTGGGGCTTCACAGAGATGGCTACATTTCTAAGATAAAGAAGTTACAAACTGGGCTGTATGGAAATAGCTGGAAGGGGGAAAAAAAGAAAGGGAAGACACCCCCACCCAGGTGTCCTTGAAAAGTTAACTTGCCCAAACTGAGGAAAAAACAGAAACAAAAACTGCTTTTTGTGAACTTCTGCAGACTGTGAACTTCTGAGCCCCTTCCCTTACGTGTTGGGTACAAAATTCTGAAACTACGTAACTTGGGTTTCAGGGGATTAATTGATTACAACAGAAGCAATGCCCTCTGAATCTGGTTGAAACCAAAACAGACTGTTTCTGTGTCTTTGGTGCTATCTTAGGTGCCTTGCCTTGTCCGTCCCTACAACAGTATAATTCTATATACTTAAACATTGTTTATGTTTTCATGAAATGGTCAACAGATGTGATTAATTGTGAAATGGTGCAGATGTTTCCCAGAGTGCTCTATCATGACGCAGGTTCATCTGAAGATCAAAGAGGGGGACATACAACCCGGTTCCGCTGGGAACATATGTCCCTCACCTTAGCCATTCTATTACGAATAGGCGTTGCTGCAGGGTTGGGCACAAGAACCACTGCTCTGGTCCATGGGACACAACAAGTGACCCAATTAGAAGCAGCAATAGATCAAAACTTAAAGATTTTAGAAACCTCCATCACAGCTTTGCAGGAATCTTTAACCTCTCTCTCTGAAGTTGTTTTACAGAACAGTCGAGGGTTGGACCTCCTTTTCATGACAGAGGGGGGCCTTTGTGCTTCATTGAGGGAAGAATGTTGTTTTTATGTCGACAATACTGGAGTTGTAAAAAAATCTATGAGTAAATTAAAAAGATGCCTTGAAGAGCAACAACGAGAGAGAGAGGCACAAAAAGGGTAGTTTGAGTCTTTTTTTACACAGTCCCCCTGGTTAATTACGTTTTTATCAACCCTGGCCAGTCCAATAATAATCGTCATAGTATTACTAACTATAAAACCCTGTTTCCTCAATCATGTAATTTCTTTTCTCCAATTTCAAATTGGACAAATTAAAATTATGGTACTACCCCACTAGCAGACATAGAATGTGACACCCCACAAAGATCACTTTGTAAATCCAAAAAAGTGAGAGCACTGAAACTATGATTAAAAGTAGCCAGAAAAAGAAGTGGGGAATGAAAGGTTAATAAAATATGTACTTGTCACCCCCTGTTTTTCTGTACACTTAACGAAACACTGTTGAAATCTTGAGAACTCTTTGCTAATCTTGTTCCCAGAATGTGCTGTCCCCAATTGCCAAACTGCAGAATCTACTCCCTCACCCGGTTGAATAGAAACCTGAACTGTACTTGGATCATTGAATGTAGAAGAGAACATCCATTCAAAAAGTTATAGTCAGTTGGATTAGAAAGATAGTCGGTAAGTTTAGGAAGAAAAGTGAGTATAGGATTTGGAACAAAAATTCTTTAGCAATAGGGTTTTGGTTAGAGAGTCAATGTAAATGTCAACACAAGTGAAGAGTCAGTCACAATGATGCACAGGGCAAAATATGTAGGAAAGCAGATATCAATAGAGACATTAGGAAATCAGGAAAAGAATAAAGTGAGTGATGGGATTAGATATTTTCAACAGGGTTGAGGATGAATATATGAGCTTAGGATAAAACAAATATGAAGTCAACAATAGGATTGACATTTGATAGCATTAGCATAGCCCAAGAGAGTGTCCAAAATAAGCTCTGTTGCCCCTCATTTGCCTAAATTCCCAGTGGCCTGTACACCCTTCCTGTGTACCAGGAGTGATCAAATAGGCCTGCCCTTAATACTGCTCTGCTTCTCCAATTTGAGTCCTACTGAGTGTCGGGTACAGATTCTTTATGTGAATTGGAAAGATGAGAAAACTCAAGCACCTATTGGATAGCCTCTGAATAGATTTGAAGAACTCATTTGACCCAAAAGATCCCTATTCTCACTTGATGGAATTCAGGAACCTTACAGAGGAAGGCAAAATACTTCATCAACAATGACTGCTCTTTTTGCCATTTTGGATTTTATGAACCATGGGATCTTTCTTTAGATCCATCGGGTACTGAGAATATAATTCAAAGAATCACACTTGGACAAGAGGCTGATTCACACACATCTCTTTCCAAATCAATTAAGGAAAGAGCCAAAGGTAAAGCATATTCATTTCCATTTGAAAAATCTTTCCTTCAGGATTCACAAAGGGTTGGCCTGAGACAAAGACCTTCCTGACTCTCAGGGCAACAGAACAATAGGTAAGCAAATGGCCCAAAAGCAGGGATTCTCCACTGAGACTTTACTGGTCACACTGATATCTGAGTTTTCTGAGATGCTCGCCATTCCATTCAGCTATCCAGTACATGGCCATGTCACAGAGCTTGGAGGTAGTACATATCTTGGACACAAAATCATGAGCCTATTCTGGAGATTGGCCATAATTCAGGAAGAAAACAGCAACTTAGGAAGGTAGCAGGTATCGCCCATCAATAAGGCAAGCCGCATTCAATTCATAAATTGTGCTGGATGAATGCTGGGAAGCTTTCTATGAGACAGGACACATCCATTGATGCATTCTCTTTTCTAATGTCTACAACCATGGACACAGTGGGATACACAGACTTAGAAACACTTGCATTGTCAAACGACTTACTAGAAACAGTTCACTCCAAACCAAACAAACCGCCTTTTCTAACTATTCTCAGAACATGAGACAAAACCACAAACCCACACCCGCAATGGCACCTCCTTCCCCCAAATAGGTCTGTGACTCTCCGGAGTGTGCTCTGACTGATGGGCCACACTATGATACTCCGAAATGGCCTGACCTGTCTCAGATCTGGTCTTCTTGGCCAACAATGTGAAGTTGTTAGAAGCCAGGAGTGAGCCACTATCGGCTTTCTCAGGAAGAGCCCCTCTTCCGAGCTTTCCTGGCATTTGGCCATCCTCACATCAGTAGGTATCAAGAAAGACTGACTCTGTCCTTTGTAAATCCAAAAAAGTGAGACCACTGAAACTAGAACTGAGACTGGCTCTGGGTGCCTGGCTTTCTGTATCCCAAGTTCAGAGAGTTCCATCACCATGGAAGTGAGATGAGATCACTTCCTTCAGGAACTGAATGAGATGACTGCCTTGGCAACCACTTTGTCATAACAATTGCTTCCAACGGTCCCATGAGATGAGGGCTGCCCCTACTTCCTGTGACACTTTCACAAGTTAGAATGGTATATCACCCGTAGGCAAAAGGGAACAGCTCTCCACACAGGCCGGGTTTGGTCCATCTTCTCTACATTAAGAAGAGATAGGCTCATTCTGACTCAACCCTTAATCCTGACCAGGTTGTTTGCCATGGAAGATGATTTTTGCTCTCTCAGGTCTTACATAGCTGCCTACATCTTCTCCAGAGATCATTTCTGCATGGAGCTTTGAGGTTCTCAACAGATGGAAGATCCACTGCATTCCTGTATTGTAAGACCAACACTGTCCCTGCTCTTCTGTAAACATAGATGTGAATTGGAGTCATGAGAAAACCCACGAACCTATGGGATACCCTCTGCAGATCTTTAAAGAATTCACTTGACCCAAATGATCCCTATTCTCACTTAATGGAGGTCAGGAACCTTACAGAGGAAGGCGAGAGACTCTATCCACCATGAGAGTTCTTTTGTCCATTTTGGTTTTGGATGCACACATGGGATTTTTCTTTAGACCCATCATGTGCTGTGAATCTAAGCCACAGCCTCACATAGGGCCAAGAGGCTGATTCAGACACATCCATTTCCAAAGCAATTAACCGAAGAGGCACAGGTAATGACCATTCAATTCCATTTGAAAACTATTTTCTTCAGGCTTCACAAAGTGTGGCCTGAGGCAAAGACCTTCCTGACATTCAGGGCAACAGAATAGGTAAGCAAAAGGCCCAAAGCAGGGTTTCTCCACTCAGACTTTCTTGGGCATACTGATATCTGAGTTTTCTGAGATACTCACCATTGCCATCAGCTATCCAGTACATGGCCATGTCACAGAGATGGAGGTGGTACATATCTTGGACACAAAATCATGAGCGTATTCTGGAGAGTGTCCAGAATTCAGGAAGAAAACAGGAATTTAGAAAGATAGCAGGAGTTGCCCATCCATACGGCAAGCTGCAGTCCATTCATAAATTGCACAGGATGAATGTTTTGAAGCTTTCTCGTAGACAGGACACATCCATTGATGCATTCTCTTTTCTACTGTCTACAATCACGGACACAGTATGATATATAGACACAGAAACACTCACGTTGTCAAAGGACTTACTAGAAACAGTCCACTCCAAAACAAACAAACCAGCTTTCCTAACTATTCTCAGAACATGAGACAAAACCACAAACTCACACTCACACCCAAAAAGGCACCTCTTTCCCCCAAGTAGGTCTGTGTCTATCCGGAGTGTCCTCTGACTTGTGGGCCATACTATGTTCCCCAAAAATGGCATGTCCTGTCACCGAACTGGTCTCTTTAGCAAACTCTGTGAAGTTGTCAGGAGCCCGTGGTGAGAAACTACCTGCTTTCTCTGGAAAGGCCAGTCTTCATAGTTTCCAGGCATTTGGCTGTCCTCACATCAGTAGGTACCAAGAAAGAGTGACTCTGTCTTGTTAAATCCAAACAAGTGAGCCCACTGGGACATGGAGTGGGTTTGACTCTGTGTGCCTGGTTTCCTGGATCCCAAGATCAAAGACTTTCATCACCAATAATGTAAGGTGAGGTCACTTCCTTCAAGAACTGAATGAAGTCACTGCCTTAGAAACCACTTTGTTTTAACAGTTGCTTCCAAGGTTCCCAAAAGATGGAGTCTGCCTCTACTTGCTGTGACTCATTCATAAGTTAGAATGGTATATCAACCATAGGCACCGGGGAACAGCTCTCCACACAGCCATGGTTTGGTCCATCTTCTCTACATTAGGAAGAGAGAGGCTAATTCAGACACATCCCTTCAACCTGACCAGGTTGTTTGCCATGGAAGATGACTTTTGCTCTCTCAGATCCTTCATACCTGCCTACACCTACTCAAGGGATTATTTCTGCAGGGACTTTTGAGGTTCTCAGCTGGTGGATGATACCCTACCTTCCTGGATTTTAAGACCAACTCTGTCCCTCCTCTTCTGTAAAGTGAGATTGAGGGAACAGTGTATGGTTAGTGTTGATAGCATGTTCGATTTGGGTTAGGAGTCATTCTGCTGGATGAATTATGGTATTGGGAACCTGTGATATTTATAAGAATATAAATGTGAAATATATGTATGAGATCAGAGATCTAGGAAAGATTTGAAGCCCAGAAAGGCATTGGGCCCTTGATTGGTATACTTAGATTGAATTATGTTCTGCACCGAGGTCTCAGATAAATCAAAATACAATGGCATAGGACCCTATACCTCGGATGATTGAAAGTAGAAGAGAACATCCAGTCAAAAAGGGATAGTCTTTAGGATTAGGAAGATAGTCAGTAGGTTTAGGAAGAAGAGTGAGTCTCGGAGTTGGACCAAAAGTTCTTTAGCAATTGGTTTTCAGTTAGAGGGTGAATGTAAATGTCAGCACATGTGAAGAGACAGTCACAATGATGAACTGGGAAAAATATGTAGGAAAGCAGATATCAATAGGGGCATTAGGAAATCAGGAAAAGTATAAAGTGAGTGATAGGATTAGATATTTTCAACAGGCTTGAGGTTAAATATGTAATCTTAGGAAGAAACAAATATGTAGTAACCAATAGGATTGACATTTGAGAGCAGTAGGCACCCTGGACATAGATGCTTTTAGTAATCCATGGTCACTTTCCATTTAGGCTTTGGTACAATCATATGTGTGACCTTTGCATTTTGTGTCCAGAATACAACTGTGGTAAAATGTATATGTAGATCAGGTGACATAAGTATTTCTTCCACCATAAAGGGGAGTAATATTCTGGAAACTTATAAATTAGTACTGGGGATACAAATAGGTGTACGTTGTGTTGATGATTATTGAGATGATGCATGAATAGACCATATTGTGAATAAAGTATGTAACTGGATCCAACATTAAATAATGGATTGAGTTTGCATCTGAAAATATATTGGAAATCTTATATTGATATATATACCATCATTCCAACGAGTTATATATGCAATGGTATTATTAGGGTTACGGTTTATCGTGAAGAGTGAGTTTTGCTTCAAAAATGATTATGGAATCGAAAATAATGTGTTTAGAAAGAAGTCTAGTGAAAAGACCAGTAAAGAAACATGGAGGAATACATGTGTTCTGAAGTAGTAAGTAATTGAAAGTGAACCAAATGCCAAAAAAATTTGTGAAGTTGTGGATGAAAAAATACATCCTATGATGTCCATAAACTGAAGAAATAGTAATGTACCAGTGTTGAGTAAAAATGAACTTCAAATTACACATCATGTCCCATAGCAATCTACTTGCATTGATGTTAAACTGGGTCAGTTACTGTAGAAATATTAGGATTTTTAAGCACCATTCACTGAACTTAGTTTTCAGTAGTAGGAAACCAAAATATATTTCAGGTGTATGAATATTACTGAGAATAATCTTGTGAAAATTTGAATTTAAATGAACATAAATGAATATGAATGAATTTAGGGAGTGTATAATAAGACACATATTTTTCATATTTTTTTAAAATCCGTAGAATATACACACACACACGCACACAGACACACACACATGCACACACACACACACATTAATATTTAGCAATATATATGCCAATCGATATTCATCATGAAATATAATTCATTCACAAATCCAAAAATATTCATTTTACTGAACATGGATTTATGTATAGTGTTTTTCACTAGGAAGCTCACCCATAGGTGGAATTTTCAGTTCCATCATTATTTAGAGAGAGTCATCTCTTCTCACAATTTTTATATTCCAAAGTCAGTGATCTTACAAGAATGTACGTGTGATACCAGGTAGGATATTGTACATGCATAAAAAAATTACATGTGCTGAATAGGATACAGAGAAAGGGAGACAGGAATTTACATATGTGATAACTTTAAAAAATCATGGAGAAATATTAAAATGAAAAGTTTACTAAATTTAAAACACATACTCTTGATAAAGAGGAAGACAAATACAAATATACACCATGCTTCCTATAAAAGGACTGTACTTCTATTCAGTTAGGTTTTTTTGTCTCCATGATATTAGGATTAGTAGTCAGAGTCTAGTAGGGTATGGGTTAGTGTCAGGGATTCAGTATTTCAAATGGAAAATAGGAAAATGAATCTAATGTGTATGCAAACATGTGATACACAAAAATCTTCCCTCTCTTATTCAGAACAATGCCTTGACATAACCATCGCTAAAACTAAGACACAATTAGAGGAGAGGAGTTAGAAAACCTGTGAATACATATGTGGAATGAAAAATGCTCAGGAGTTCACAACACTGGAGGTGGTAAAACAGTTTACAAAAGTATGGGAGAGGGTAAACACTCCAGAAACATGGAGCTGTGCTGACCTAAAGACTTATTGAGAAAGTTCCTCTGAGGTTAGGCACAAGAAATATATGTATGGCAATATGTAAATCAATGGTTCTGCAACTGATGTGATTCTGCAATCTGTATATGGAGTAAAAATGGGAGCTCATATCCCACTTGAATCAAAGTGTGAAATTTGATATATCAAGAAGTATGTACTGTTTTGAACAACCTACAATAAAAATTAATTAAAAAAAGAAAAAGAAATATATGTAATTGTCAGGAGATTTAGCTTCGTTTGTAGTGACACCAAAAATCTGGGTCTGCATCTATGTGACCTGGAGGACATGGTTCTTTATTTTGTAATGAACATGAGGCAGCAGGTCTGAAATCTCCCTTTGTAGGTAAACTGTTGCTACTGGGAGCTAAGTGTCTTCCCATGTGGTCTGTGAAGCCATTTGGTCATCCTCCACTTTTCAGGGTGTTTCTTACTGCTGCACTGGGAATTTGGTATTTGCTTCATGAAATACAATATGTTCAACTGGGACACAATGCTGGAGGGAGTTCTGTCATGTGTGGTTGGCCAGGGTCAGCAAGAGAATGTACGAACCAGGCTTCTATCCCACATAGCTTTCCCCTTGACTATAGCAACCTGATTCTGAACATTGCCCTGAAACCTCTACATATAACAAGATGCCTTTACATATAAAGGTCTGCTGCCTGCACCATGTCAGTCGCAAGATTTGGAAGCCAATGGAAGATCCAGGTGGTCCTACCAAAAATATTTATTTACACACCTATAGTCCACTGCTCTACGCCCACTACCCAGCAGGCTCCAACTTACTGGCATCTCTGTTCTACACCATTTTCACGAAACTCAGTCAATCAAGGCACTGTTTGTTATACTCATGATCAGCAACAGGATATCTTAAGGTTATCCAGTGCCACCTGGTCATGGGGATTTCAAAAATTTCATGGTATTAATCTAGTCATTTTTCAAGGATGAAGTTGGAGGCACTGTGGGTTTCATTTAATTCAGGAACCATTAAATGGTGAGGAAGCTCATTTCAATGAAAGCTCTGGAGAACACTCACAGGCAAGCCTTCCCAAAGAGTGGCCAAAAGGACACATGAATCCAGGCCCATTGAGGTATACAATGTGAGGTCCATGTGTGTTTGGACTCTCAACTATGGCTACCAAGTCTTTAAGAATTAAATCATGTGATATCCTGGCTCAGAATCCCTGAGCTCTGTGGAAAGCCATCCTGGGCCTAGATCTCAGTTTCCAAAAGCGATTCTCATGCGTGGTCTCCTAAAATCCCAACACTATTCATGGCAATACTTCTCTGAGGTCAGTTCCAGAACTCAGTCTCTAAGGGGAATCACACCAGAGTTCAAGCCCTGGTGGACCCAGTCATCTCTTCCAACTACCACACAAATTACCACAATTAAAACAAGAACCCTCCCATATGGCCCTCATCTTCTTTCATATAGACACTCATCATAATCTGGCTGGAGGTTTCCATGAGGGGCGCAGACCAAGACAGTGTCCCAAATAAGCTCCTTTGCCCCTCATTTGCCTAAAGTCAAGGTGGCCTGGACACCCATCCTGTGAACCAAAAGTGATCAAATAGGCCTGCCGTTAATACCGCTCCAATTTGAGGACTACTGTCTGTGGGGTTTAGATTCTTTATGTGAATTTTAGTCATGAGAAAACCCAAGCACAATGGGCTAGCCTCTGCAGGTTTTGTAGAACTCTTTTGACCCAAAGGATCCCATTCTCACTTGATGGAGGTCAGGAACCTTACAGAGGAAGTCGAGAGACTTCATCCCAATAATTGCTCTTTTGGCGAATTTTCTTTTGGATGCACACATGGTAACTTTCTTTAGATCCATCAGGTGCTGAGAATCTAAGCCACAGCCACACACAGGGCCAAGGGCCTGATTCAGACACATCCCTTTCCAAAGCAATTAAGGAAAGTGCCACAGGTATGCCCATTCATTTCCATTTGAAAACTGTTTTCTTCAGGCTTCACAAAGGGGTGGCCTGAGGCAAAGACCTTCCTGACATTCAGGGCAACAGAACAATAGGTAAGCAAAAGGCCGAAAGCAGGGTTTCTCCTCTGAGACTTTCCTGGTCACACTGATATCTGAGTTTTCTGAGATGCTCGCCATCCCCTACAGCTATCCAGTACATGGCCATGTCACAGAGCTTGGAGGTGGTACATATCTTGGACACAAAACCATGGGCCTATTCTTGAGATTGGCCAGAATTCAGGACGAAAATAGAAACTTAGGAAGGTAGCAGGTGTTGCTCATCAATAAGGCAAGCTACAGTCCATTCATAAACGGGGCAATATGAGTGCTGAGAAGCTTTCTACTAGACACGACACATCCATTGATGAATTCTCTTTTCTAATGTCTACAACCACGGAAACAGTGGAATACACAGACATAGAAACACTCGCCCTGTGAAAAGACTTACTAGAAACAGTCCACTTCAAATGAAACAAACCGACTGTCCTACCTATTCTCAGAAAATGAGACAAAACCACAAACCCACAACCACACCCACAAAGGCACCTCCTTCCCCTAAGTAGGTCTGTGACTATCCAGAGTGTCCTCTGACTTGTGGGCCATAATATGTTCCCCCAAAATGGCCTTTCCTGTCTCAGATCTTGTCTCCTTGGCCAACTCTGTGAACTTCTTAGGAGCCAACGGTGAGCTACTACCTGCTTTCTCATGAAAAGCCCTGCATCCGAGCTTTCCTGGCATTTGGCCTTCCTCACATCTGTAGGTACCAAAAAATACTGACCCTGTCCTTGGTAAATCCAAACAAGTGAGACCACTGGGACTGGGACTGGGACTGGCTCTGTGTGCCTGGCTTCCTGGATCCCACATTCAGAGAGTTCCATCACCAAGAAAGTGAGGTGAGGTCACTTCCTTCCTAAACTGAATGAGGGCACTGTCTTGGCAGCCACTTTGTCCTAACTGTTGCTTCCAAGGGTCCCAAGAGATTGAGGCTGCCCCTACTTCCTGTGACATTTTCAAAAGTTAGAATGGTATATCAACCAAAGGCACCCAGGAATAGATCTCCACACAGGCCTGGTTTGGTCCATGATCTCTACATTTAAAAAAAATCTGATTCAGACACAACCTTTTATCCTGACAGGGTTGTTTGCCATGGAAGATGACTTTTGGTCTCTCAGGTCCTTTATTGCTTCCTACATCTTCTCCAGGGATCATTTCTGCATGGACCTTTGAGGTTCTCAGCAGGTGGAAGTTTTTCTACATTTCTGTATTGTAATAGCATCTCCTTCCCTGCTCTTCTGTAAAGTTAGATTGAGGGAACAGTGTCCGGTTATGGTTAAAAACATGCTCGATTTGGGTTAGAAATCATTTTGCTGGATGAATGATCGTATTGGGAACTTGCTATGTGTAGAAGAATATATAGGAGAAATATATGTATGAAAAAAGAAATTTAAGTCTGATTTGAAGCCCAGAAGGGCATTGGGCCCTTGATAGAGATACGTGGTGTTGAATTACGTTCTGCAGAGTTGTCTCAGATAAATCGATATACAATGGCATAGCACCTTGTACGTTGCATGAATTAATGTAGAAGGAACATCAAGTCAAAAAGGCATAGTCGGTAGTGAAAGGTTAATAAAATTAATAAAATAGGTACTTGTCACTTCCTGTTTTTCTGTATGCTTAACAAAACACTGTTGAAATCTTGAGAAATGTTTGCTAATCTTGTTCTAGAATGTACTGTTCCCAACAGCGGAACTGCAGAATGTACTCCCTCACTCGGTGTCATGCAAACCGCCCACTCGCCCTTACCCATCACTGAACTTCCCTCTCTTCCCTCTCCAAGGAAAGTATATAAGCTCTGCTTAAGCTGTTCTCAGAGGTCTCTGCTCTATTTAATTTAGCTCTGAGCTCCAGCATGCTGGATCACAAATAAACCCTTTGCTGTTGCATGAGACAGTCTCTTTGTAGTATCTTCCTCTGACACTCGCCTGACCTTTACATATTGAGGTTCCACCAGTTCCAGCAGTGGCGGACGAGAGACCCCAACGGGCTCCTCTCGGAGCAAGTAAGGCGCCTCTTTCTGGTTTCAGGTTTCTTGTTAGGGCTTGGCAAACTTGCTGGCGATGAAGAGCCTGGGCTCTCTCCGACGGTGGCTGAGAGACATGTCACAGAGACAAAGGGCACCTCTCTGGAGGACCCCGCAGAGAACTCGGGAAATCAAGGAACAATAGTCTTCTCGACTCAGTGATATTTTCTTTTAGATTCGTTATTGCCATACCATTGGGTTTTGCCGGCTACTCATTCCTGGTCTCAGTGTTGGACGTTCATTGCCTGTCTTTATGGTCTTGTCTTATCTGTGTCGTGTGTCCTTGCTTTTACTGTTTGTGAAACTTTCATTATGGAAGAGAGCACGTCAATGCCTCTGTCCCTGACCCTTGATCACTAGACCAAAGTCCGCTTAAGGGCTCAGAATCTTTGTTTTTTTTAGTAAAACGCTGGACCTGGCAGAATCTCTGTGCCTCAGAATGGCCCATCTTTGGAGTCGTATGGCCCCTAGAAGGATCTTTCTACTCCCCACTAATTTAAAAAGTCAGAGGTATTGTCTTTCAGCCAGCGCCACATAGCCATCCGGATCAACAGCCATATATCTTAACTTGGCAGGACCTCTGCAAATCTCCTCCTCCATGGGTGAAGCCTTTCCTTGCCCCTACCTCTGCTCCTACTCCTTCCCCCATGATCTCTCAAACCCTCTCAACCTCCTCCTCCTCCACCCTCTGTTCTCCCTGAGTCACAGATTTGACTCTACTGGACTCTTCTCCCCCTCCTTATCCCCTGCCCTCGTCCCCTAACGCACAACACACTCTAAGTGATTCCGCTGCTGCTGACAAAGCCTCTCTACCATTGGAGGAAGCTAAGCCGGTAATAGGATCTGACAATGGACCGATGTTCATGGCCCAGGTAAGTCACGGGTTAGCCAGGAACCTGGGGATTAATTGGAAGTTAAATTGTGCTGATAGACCACAGAGTTCAAGACAAGTAGAAAGAATGAATAGAACCATTAAAGAGACCTTAACGAAATTAAGCTTAGAGACCAGCATAAGATTGGACTATGCTCCTGCCTTATGCAATGTTTCATGCAAGAAAAAATCCCTTTGTTTCTTTGAGTAACCTTACCACGTGTGAAATTCTTTATGGTGGTCCTCCTCCAGTAGGGGACCTAAGCCCAACTGTAAGACCTAAAGATCCTTTCCACACCTTCTTGCTTGACAGACTTAAAGATCTTGAAAGAACTCAGTAATACCTGTGAAAACAGGTGGCCACTGCCTACCCAACTGGGAACCAGGGGATTCCACATCCATATCAAGTAAGAGATTTCATCTATGTAAGATGATATCAGGTGTCATCCCTGGTACCCCGCTGAAAAGGACCATACCAGGTGCTATTATAACACCTACAGTGGTAAACGTAAACAGAATCACTTCCTGGATCCATGCCTCTCATCTCAAGCCTGCTCCCTGTACAGAATCTTTCTGGAAACTGAAAAAGACTGGTAACAGTTTCAAATTGTGTATTCGCAATGTGAATAAGGTTATATACTCTCCCCTTGGCTACAAGTAGTCCTAACCCTCATCAGCCCATTAAGCAGTGATGGCTGATCACAAATCCTACTGGAAAAGAAGTATGGTCTATCTCGCATACAGCCCCCTTAGGGACCTGGTGGCCATCTCTCCACCCAGACATTTGTTAGCTGGCTATAGGTATTTCCTGTTGTGATATCCCTGATGAAGAGGATCCCACTAAAATACCATTAAATCCCTTCTGTAGCATAGATAATGGAAACAAACATTATGGATGTAGGGACACGCGAGCCAGATGCAGGTTGGCTAGTCTAGATTACTAAGTTTGCCTGGCAGACTATCAAAGCCACAAAGAGTAATGGCTGTGTGGGGGAAAAGCCGACTTTTTCTGTATGTCATGAGAATGTGTGCATACAGGGGCTGCCTGATGGAACCCCAATTCTTCATCAAATTCAGTACACAGCATTGGCCACATTACCAATTAGACAACCAAAAACTATGGCACCCAGAGGGGTCTCTAGATCCTCAAATTTTGCATGACCTTTTTAACTTCTGCAAGTGCTCAAAAGAGTGAAAGGAAATTCCCCTATGTGGAAGCCTTTTCCTTCCCTCACTCACATCCTGAACTATGCTTCTCCAATAGATCATTATCCTCAGCCTTCTGCTCCAGACCCTCTGATGTCACTCCCATCTCAGCAACTTGATTTCTCCCCTCCAATAACTAGATCAGAAACCCAAAGCTCCACCAGTTCTCAGACCATCGCCCCCTTGCTGAGGTAGCAGGTACATAGGTACCGCTCCACCGACTCATTCCTCTCATCTCCTGTCAGTGCCCTCACCGGGTCCCACCAGGTCCTCTTACCAGCTAACCCAATGCTCAAACGAGCTGAGGAGAGCCCTGAGACCCTTATCCAAGATGTAATATAATTGGCCTTTAAAGTTGCTTTGTCATCACTGAAAACAGGTTACTAAAATTTAAAGTCCCTCACAGGATTTTGGGATCCTCACTCCCGTCTTTCACTCTGCTCTACCTGATCTACTGCTCAAGCTTGCTGCTAGGAAATTCCCAATACCCTTTCGCATTATTCTTTTACATCTCTCTTTTCCCTCATTCTCAGATCCTCGGAGGTGCTCTCAGCCCCACCTTCCCCGTCTTTCCCCCTCTGTACCAGGCCCACAGAAAAGTCTTAAATGACCTTCTTCAGAAGTCTTCACCATGGCTGAGTTTTGAACTTTCAGCCAAACAGTCCCAATAAAGACTTTAATGTAGATAAACATTCTCTTTCGTATTGCCCTGTTCTACTTGGCCACTGGCTAAAAATCTCAGTACTTCTAAGCTAGACGACCAATAACTAGTTTTTCACAAAATATGTGAACAGGTCCTCTGGCCTTCAGCTGGGGCTTCACAGAGATGGCTACATTTCTAAGATAAAGAAATTACAGACTGGGCTCCATGGTAACAGCTGGCAGGGGGAAAATAAGAAAGGGAAGAAAAAGCTCTCCTCCTCCCAGGTGTGCTTGAAAAGTTAACTTGCCCAGAACAGAAGGAAAAACAGAAACAAATACTGCTTTTTCAAACTTCTGAAGACTGTGAACTTCTGAGCCCCATCCCTTATATGTTGGGTACAAAATTCTGAAACTACCTAAACTTGAGTTTCAGGGGATTAATTGATTACAATAGAAGCAATGCCCTCTGAATCCGGTTGCAACCAAATAGGACTGTTTCCCTCTCTTGAGTGCTATCTTAGGTGCCTTGCTTTGTCAGTGCCTACAACAGCATAATTCTATATACTTAAACATCGTTTATGTTTTCATGAAATGATCAAGATATGTGATAAATTGTGTATTGGTGCAGATGTTTCCCAGAGTGCTCTATCATGACGCAGGTTCACTTGAAGATCAAATAGGGGGGGCATAAAACCGGTTCCACTGGGAACATATATCCCTCACTTTAGCCATCCTATTAGGAATAGGAGTTGCTGCACGGGTGGGCAGAGGAACCAGTGGCATTGTCCATGGGACACAAAAGATGACCCAATTAGAAGCAGCAATAGAGCAAAAGTAAGATATTAGAAACCTCCTTCAGGGCTCTGCATGAAACTTTACCTCTCTCTCTGAAGTTGTTTTACAGAACAATTGAGGGTTGGACCTCCTCTTCATTAGAGAAGGGGGCCTTTGTGCTGCATTGAGGGAAGAATGTTGTTTTTATGCTGACTATACTGGAGTCGTAATAAAATCTATGAGTAAATTTAAAAGACACCTTGAAGAGCATCAACAAGTGAGAGAGGCCCAAAAAGGGTGGCTTGAGTCTTGGTTCACACAGTCCCCCTGGTTAACTACGTTTTTATCAACCCTGGCCGGTCCAATAATAATCCTCATATTATTGCTAACTATAAAACCCTGTTTGCTCAACAGTGTAATGTCTTTTCTCCAGGCTCAAATTGGAGGAGTTAAACTTATGGTAATACCCCACTAGCAGACATTGAATGTGACACCCTCCAATGATCATTTTTATGATTAAAATTAGCCAGAAGAAGAAGTGGGGAATGAAATATTAATAAAATAGGTACTTGTCACATCTTGTTTTTCTGTATGCTTAACAGAACACTGTTGAAATCTTGAGAAATGTTTGCAAATCTCGTTCCCAGAATGTTCTATCCCCAGCTGCCAAATTGCAGAATGTACTCCCTCTCCCAGTTGCATGCAAACCGCCCACTCGCCCTGACCCATCAATACAATTCCCTCCCTTCCCTCTCCAGGGAAAGTATATAAGCTCTACTTCAGCTATTCTCAGGGCTATCTGCTCTATTCAGGTGAGCTCTGAACCCCAGCATGCTGGACACCCAATAAACCCTTTGATGTTGCATCAGATAGTCTGTTGGTAGTCTCCTCCTCTGAAGCTCGCACCACATTTACTTGGATGATTAAATGTAGAAGAGAACATCCAGTCAAAAAGGGATAGTCTGTAGCATTAGGAAGATAGACAATAAGTTTAGGAAGAAGGGTGAGTATAAGATTTGGAACAAAAGTTTCTTAGCAATAGGATTTCGATTAGAGAGTGAATGTAAATGTCAGCACAGGAGAAGAGTCAGTCACAATGATGAACTGGGGAAAATATGTAGGAAAGCATATATCAATATAGACATTACAAAATCAGGCAGAGTATAAAGTGAGTGATAGGATTAGACATTTTGAACAGGGTTGAGTTTAAATATATAATCTTAGGAAGAAACAAATATGTAGTCACAAATAGGATTGACATTTGAGAGCATTGGGCAAATTTCAGGTGGATGAATATTTCTGAGAATAATCTTGTGAATAGTTGATTATAAATCCACATACATGAACATGAATGAATTTAGGGAGTGAATATAAGACACATATATTTCATATTTTGAAAAATCTGGAGAGTGTATATATATATATATATATATATATATATATATATATATATACACATATGTATACATATACATAAAACACACACACAGACAAAAAAGTAGCAATATATATGTCAATCAAAATTCATTATAAAATATATACCATCCACAGATCTAAAAATATTCATTTTACTGAACATGGATTTATGTATAATGCTGTTCAACTAGCAAGCTCACCCATAGGTTGAATATTCAGTTCCAACAGGGTTTAGTAGGAGTGATCTCTTCTAACAATTTGTATCTGCCAAGTCAGCCACCTCACAAGAATGTACGTGTGGTACCAGATAGGAATCTATATGTGCATATAAGAATACAGAGAAAGGGAGACAGGAATTCACATATTTGTTAACCTTAAAAATACAAGGACAACTATTTCAACAAACAATTGACTAGATTTATAACTCCAACTCTGTATCATGCAAAAGGCAAGTCCATCTATACACCATGCCTACTCTGAACTGCTTGTATTTCTATTCTTTATGGGTTATTTTTCTCCATCATATTAGGATTAGTAGTCAGAGTCTGGTAGGGTATGGGTTAGAGTCAGGTATTCAGTATTTTGAATTGAAAATAGGACACTGAATCCAATGTGTATGCAAATATATGCTACGGAAAAATCTTCCCACTCTCCTCCAGAACAATGCCTTGACATTACCTTCGCCCCAAGTAGGACACAATTAGAGGAGAAGAGTTAGAAAATCTGTGAATACATATCTAGAATGGAAAATGCTCCAGATTTCACATCTTTGGAGGTGGTAGAGGAGTTTCCTAAAGTAAGAGAAAGGGTAAACACTCCACAAACATGGAGCTCTGCTGGCCAAAAGACTTTTTGAGAATCTGCCTCTGAGGTTGGGCACTTGAAATATATGATGTTGTCAGGAGCTTTAGCTTTATTTGTAGTGAAACCATCAAAGCTGGATCTGCATCTATGTGACCTGGAGGAAATGGTTACTTATTTTCAAATAAAAATGAGGCAGCAGTGATGAATTCTCTTTTTGTAGGTAAACTGTGGCCACTGAGGGCTAAGGGTCTTCCCGTGTGGACTGTGAAACCAATGGTCATCCTCCAATTTTCGTGGTGTTTCTTGCTGCTGCACTGGGAGTTTGGTATTTGCTTCATGAAATACAACGAGTTCAAATGGGACAGAGTGCTGAAGGGAGTTCTGTCAGGTGTGGTTGGCAGGGTGTCCAGGAGAATGCACCAACCAGGGTTCTATCTCAAGTAACTTGCCCCCTTGACAATAGCAACATGATACTGAACATTGCCCTGAAACGTCTCCATATAAAAATATGCCTTTACATATATGGGTGTAATGGTTGCACCATGTCAGTCACAGCCATTTGGAAGCCAATGGAAGATCCACATGGCCCCACCACAGATGTTTTATCACACGTTTGCATAACACAGCTCTAGGCCCACTACTTACCAGGCCCCAACTTACTGGCATCTCTGTTCTACACCATTTTCATGAAACCCAGTCAATCAAGGCCCTGTCTGGTATACTCATGATCATCAACAGGACATCAAAGGTCCTCCAGTGCCAGCTGGTCATCGGAATTTCTAAAATTTCAAGGTAATTATCTAGCATTTTTTCACAGATGCATTTGGAGGCAATGTTGGTTTCAATTCATTCAGGAACCATTAAATGGTCAGGAAGCTAATTTCAGGGAAATCTCTGGAGCACTCTCACAGGCAAGTCTACCCAAAGAGTGGCCAAAAAGTCACATGAAGCCAGGCCCATTGAGGTCTACAAAGCGAGGTCCAAGTGTGTTTTGAATCTCAATTATGCCTGCCAAGTCTTTCAGAATAAAATCATGTAATATCCTGGCTGTGATTCCCAGTGTTCTGTGGAAAGCCACTCTGGGCCTTGATCCCAGGTTCCAATGGCAACTCTCATTCCTGGCCTCCTAAAATCCCAACACAATTCATGTCAATACTTCTCTGAGATCAGTTCCAGAACTCAGTCTCTAAGGGGAATCACAGCAGAATTCATGCACAGGTGGACCCAGTCATCTCTTCCAACTGCCAAACAAATGACCACAATTATAACCAAAACACTCCTACATGGCCCTCATCTTCTACCATAAAGAAACTAATCATAACATCTGGATGGAGGTTTTCATGAGAGGCACATCCCAAGACAGTGTCCAAAATAAGCTCCCTTGCCCCTCATTTGCCGAATGTCAGGGTGGCTTGGACACCCTTCCTGTGAACCAGGAGTGATCAAATAGGCCTGCCCTTAATACTGCTTCGCTTCTCCAATTTGAGGCTCTCTGACTGTGGGGTCTAGATTCTTTTTGTGAATTGGAGTCATGAGAAAAGCCAAGCACCTCTGCAGAGATTTGAAGAACTCATTTCACCCAAAGAATCCCTATTCTGACATGATGGATTTCAGAAACCTAACAAAGGAAGGCAATATAATTCATGCACATTGATTGAACGTTTTTCCATTTTGGTTTAGATGCACATATGGGATCTTTCTTTACATCCATCAGGTGCTGAGAATCTAAGTCACAGCCTAAAACAGGGCAAAGGGCCTGAATCAGACACATCTTTTTCCAATGAAATTAAGCAAAGAGACAGAGGTGATGCACATTCATTTCCATTTGAAAACTGTTTTCTTCAGGCTTAACAAAGGGGTTGCATTAGACAAAGACCTTCCTGATATTCAGGGCAACAGAACAATAGGTAAGCAAAAGGCCCAAAGCAGGGTATCTCCACTGAGACTTTCCTGGTCACACTGATATCTGAGTTTTCTGAGATGCTGGCCATTCAATTCAGGTATCCAGTACATGGCCATGTCAAAGACCTTGGATTTGGTACATATCTTGGACACATAACCATGAGCCTATTCTAGAGAGTGGCCAGAATTCAGGAAGAAAACAGGGACTTAGGAAGGTATTAGGTGTTGCCCGTGCATAAGGCAAGCCACACTCCATTCATAAATTGGGCAGGATGAATGCTGGGAAGATTTATACTAGACATGACACATCCATTGCTGCATTCTCTTTTCTCATGTCTACTACCACAGGCACAGTGGGATACACAGACATGGAAACACTCACCTCTTCAAACGACTTACCGGAAACAGTTCACTCCAAAACAAACAAACCGCCATTCCTACCTATTTTCAAAACATGAGACAAACCACAAACCCACACCCACTCCCAAAAAGGCACCTCCTTCCCCATAGGTGTGTGACTAACCAGAGTGTCCTCTGACTGGTGGCCATACTCTGTTCTTCCGAAATGGCCTGTCCTCTCTCAGATCTGTTTTCCTTGGCCAACTCTGTAAAGTTGTAAGGAAAAAGTGGAGAGCCACTACCTGCTTTCTCAGGAAAGCTCCCTCTTCAGAGCTCCCCAGGCATTTGGTAATCCTCACTTCAGTAGGTACCAAGAATGACTGACTATATCTTTGGTAAATCCAAACAAGTGAGCCCACTGGGACTGGGACTATGACTGCCTCTGGGTGCCTGGCTCCTTGGATACAAAGTTCAGAGAGTTCCATCACGAAGGAAATGAGGTATGTCACATTCTTTGGAACTGAATGAGGTCACTGCCTTGGCAAATGTATATCTTATGATGTGCAAAAACTGAAGAAATAATAATGTACCAGTGTCGAATACAAATGAATGACAAATTACATATCATGTCCCATAGGAGTCTACTTGCATTGATGTTAGACTGGGTCAGTTACTGTAGAATAATTAGGATTTGTATGCACCATTCACTGAAGTTAGTTTTCAGTACTAGGAAACAAATATGTATTTCAGGTGGATGAATATTTCTGATTATAAGCTTGTGAAAAGTTGATTATAAATCCACAAACATGAACATGAATGAATTTAGAGAGTGTATATTAGACACATACATTTCATATTTTGAAAAATTTGGAGAGTATATCTATATCTATATCTATATCTATATCTATATCTATATACATACACACACACACACACACAAAAACACACACACACAACACTCACAGACATTAAAAAGTACCAATATAAATGCCAATCGAATTCATCAGTAAATATATATCATCCACAAATGCAAAAATATTTATTTTACTGAACATGAGTTAATGTATAATGTTGTTCTACTAGGACGCTCTCCTATAGGTTGAATTTTCATTTCCAACAGCATTTAGGAGGAGTGAACTCTTCTCACAATTTGTATCTGCCAAGACAGCCACCTCACAAAAATGTACGTGTGATACCTGGTAGGATTCTATATATGCATATAAATATACATGTGTGAATAGGCTACAGAAAAGGGAAACAAGAATTCACATATTTTTTAAGTTTAAAAACACATGGAGAATATTTCAATTAAAATTTGACTAGATTTATAACTCCTACCTTATAATATGCAAATGTCAAGTCCAACTATACAACATGTCTCCTCTGAAGTGCTTGTATTTCTATTGTGTTGGGTTAATTTTCTCCATTATATTAGGATGAATAGTCTGAGTCTACTAGGTATGGGTTAGTGTCAGGGATTCAGTATTTCGAATGGAAAATTGGAAAATGAATCCAATGTGTATGTAAATATATGCTGCACAAATATCCTCCTGCTCTCATCCAGAACAATGCCTTGACATTACCTTCACCCCAAGTAAGACACAATTAGAGGAGAAGAGTTACAAAATCAGTGAATACATATCTGGAATGGAAAATGCTCAGGAGTTCACAACCTTGGAGGTGGTAGAGCAGTTTCCAAAACTAAGGGACAGGGTAAACACTCCACAAACATGGAGCTCTGCTGGCATAAAAACTTTTTGAGAAACTGCCTCTGAGCTTCCACACTTGAAATATATGTTGTTTTCAGGAGATTTGGCTTCCTTTGTAGTGAGACCATCAAAGCTGGGTCTGCATCTATGTGACCTGGAGGACATGGCTTCTTTTTTCCAATGAATTAGATGAAGCAGTGCTGAATCCTCTCTTTGTAGGTAAACTGAGGCCACTGGGGACTAAGTGTCTCCCCGTGTGGACTGTGAAGCCATTTGGTCCTCCTCCACTTTTTGTGGTGTTTTTGCTGCTGCACTGTGAGTTTGGTATTTGTTTCACGAAATACTAGGAGCTAAACTGGGACACAGTGCTGGAGGGAGTTCTGTCACGTGTGGTGGGTCAGGGTCAGCAAGAGAATGCACCACTAGGCTCCTATCTCTCATAGCTTGCCCCATTGCCCCCTTGTCCATATCAACCTGATTCTTAATTTTCCTCTGAAAACTCTCCATATAACAAGATGCCTTTACATATAAGGGTCTTCTGGCTGCACCATGTCAGTTACAAGCCATTTGGAATCCAATGGTAGATCCACATGGCCATACCACGGATGTTTTATCAAACACCTCCCCACCACTGCTCTAGACCCACTACTGAGCAGGCTCCAACTTACTGGCATCTCTGTTCTACACCATTTTCATGAAACTCAGTAAGTCAAGGCACTGTCTGGTATAATCATGATCAGCAACAGGACATCCAATGTTCCTCCAGTGCCACCGGGTCATAGGAATTTCAAAAATTTCATGGTATTTATCTAGAAATTTTTCAAGCATGAAGTTGGAGGCACTGTGGATTTCAGTTCATTCAGCAAACATTAAATGGTGAGGAAGCTCATTTCAATGAAATCTCTGGAGAACTCTCACAGGCACCGCTTCCCAAAGAGTGGACAAAAGGTCACATTAGGCCAGGCCCATTGAGGTCTACAATGTGAGGTCCATGTGTGTTTTGACTCTCAAATATGGCTGCCATTTCTTTAAGAATAAAATCATGTGATATCCTTGCTGAGATTTCCAGGCCTCTGTTGTAATCCACCCGGGGCCTTGGTCTCAGTTTCCAAGAGCGACTTTCATGTGTGGCCTCTTAAAATCCCAACAAAATTCATGGCAATGCTTCTCTGAGTTCATTTCCAAAACCCAGTCTCTAAGGGGAATCACACCAGAGTTCAACCCCACGTATACCCAGTCATTTTTTCCAATGCCACACAAATGACCAAAATCAAAACCAAAACACTCCCACATGGCCCTCATCTTATTCCATATAGTCAATCATCTTAACCTCTGGCTGGAGGTTTCCATGAGGGGCGCAGCCCAATACAGTGTCCAAAATCAACTCGTTTGCCCCTCATTTGCCTAAAGTCAGGGTAGCCTGGACACCGTTTCTGTGAACCAGGAGTGAACAAATAAGCCTGCCTTTAATACTTCTTTGTTTCTCCAATTTCAGGCCTACTGATTTTAGGTATCGATTCTTTAGGTGATTTAGAGTCATGCGAAAACACAAGCACCTCTGCAGGGCTTTGAAGAACTCATTTGACCCAAAGAATCCCTATTGTCATTTGATGGAGTGCAGGAACCTAACAGAGGAAGGCAAGAGACTTCATCCACAATGAATGATATTTTTTGCCATTTTGGTTTTGGAAGCTCACATGGGATCATTCTTAAGATCCATCAGGTGCTGAGAATCTAAGTCACAGCCACACACAGGTCCAAGAGGCTGATAAAGTCACATCTCTTTCCAAAGCAATTAAGCAAAGAGCCACAGGTGAGGCCCATTCATTTCCATTTGAAAACTGTTTTCTTCAGGCTTCACAAAGGGGTGGCCTGAGGCAAAGACCTTCCTGACATTCAGTGCAACACAACAATAAGTAAGCAAAAGGCCCAAAGCAGGGTTTCTGCACTGAGATTTTTCTGGTCACACTGATATCTGAGTTTTCTGAGATGCTCGCCATTCTCTTCAGCTATCCAGTATATGGCCATGTCACAGAGCTTGGCGGTGGTACATATTTTGGACACAAATCCATGAGCCTATTCTGGAGAGTGGCCAGAATTCAGGAAGAAAACAACAACTTAGAAAGATATCAGGTGTTGCACATCGATAAGACAAGCTGCAGTCCATTCATATATTGGGCAGGATGAATTATGGGAAGATTTATACTAGACAGGACACATCCATTAATGCATTCTCTTTTCTAATGTCTACAACAACGGACACAGTGGGATACACAGAAACAGAAACACTCGCCGTGTCAAATGACTTACTAGAAACTGTCCACTCCAAACAAAACAAACCGCCTTTCCTATCTATTCTCAGAACATGAGACAAAACAACAAACCCACACCCACTCCCACAAAGGCAGCTCCTTCCCCCAAGTAGGACTGTGACTATCCGGAGTGTCCTCTGACTGGTGGGCCATACTATGTTCCCCCGAAATGGCCTGTCTTCTCTCAGATCTTGTTTCCTTGACCAACTCTGTGAAGATCTCAGGAAAAAGTGGTTAGCCACTACCTGTTTTCTCAGGAAAGGTCCATCTTCAGAGCTCTCCTGGCATTTGGCCATCCTCACATCATTAGGTACCAAGAAAACTGACTCTGTCCTTGGTAAATCCAAACAAGTGAGCCCACTGGGACTGGGACTGGGACTGCCTCTGGGTGCCTGGCTTCTTGGATACCAAGTTCAGAGAGTTCCATCACCAAGGAAATGAGGTATGTCACATTCTTTGGAACTGAATGAGGTAACTGCCTTGGCAACCACTTTGTCCTAACAGTTGCTTGCAAGGGTAACATAAGATGGAGTTTGCCCTTACTTCCTGTGACACTTTCATAAGGTAGAATGTATATCAACCATTGGCACCCGGGAACAGCTCTCCACTCAGGCCTGGTTTGGTCCATCTTCTCTACAATAAGAAGAGAGAGATTCAGATTCAGACACATCCCTTCATCCTGACCAGGTTGTTTGCCATGGAAGATGAATTTTGCTCTCTCAGGTGCTTCATACCTGCCTACAACTTTTCCAGGTATCATTTGTGCATGGACATTCGAGGTTCTCATCAGGTGGAAGGTCCCCAAGTTTCCTGTATTGTAAGAACCACTCTGTCCCTGCTATTCTGTATAATGATTGAGGGAACAGTGTATACCTGGGGTTAAAAACAGGTTTGATTTGGGTTACGAGTGATTCTGTGTGATGAATAATGGTATTGGGAACCTGCAATATTTACAAGAATATAGAGGTGAAATATAAGTAGGAAAACAGAAATCTAGGTATGATTTGAAGCCCAGAAGGGTTTTGCCCTTGATTGGGATACTTAGCTTTGAATTATGTTCTGCAAAGATGCCTCAGATAATTCGATATACAATGGCATAGGACCTTGTACATTGGATGATTGAATTTAGAAGAGAACATCCAGTCAAATAGGGATATTCAGTAGGATTAGGAAGATAGTCGGTAGGTTTAGGAAGAAGAGTGAGTATAGGATTTGGACCAAAAGTTCTTTAGCAATAGACTTTCGGTTGTAGAGTGAATGTAAATGTCAGCACATATGAAGAGTCAGTCACTATGTGGAACTGGGGAAAATATGTAGAAAAGCAGATATCAATAGAAACATTACAAAATCAGGCAAAGTATAAAGTGAATGACAGAATTAGACATTTTCAACAGGGTTGAGTTTGAATATATAAATTAGGAAAAAAACAAATATGTAGTCACCAATAGGATTGACAATTGACAGCATTAGGCAACCTGGACATGGATGTTTTTAGAAATCCATGTTCACTTTCCATTTAGGCTTTGTACAATCATAAGTGTGACCTTTCCATTTTTTGTCCAGAATATTACTGTGATAATGTGGTGATATTTGTATTTCTTTCACCCTTTCTGGGAGCAATATATTGAAGATGTAAAATGAGAATCGGGGGTACAAAGAGGTGTACCCTGATTCTAGGAACATAGAGAAAAAGCATGAATAGACCATACTGTGAATAAATAATATAACTTTTTTTGAACTTTAAATAATGAATTGAACTGATATCTGAAAAATTAAAAGAAATCGTATATTGATATACAATCATTGATTCCAACCAGGTATATATGTAATGGAAATATTAGTGTTTTGGTTTATCATGAAGAGTGTGTGAGTTTTGCTTCAAAATGATTATGGAAATACAAAATAATGTGTTGGAAAGAAGTCTCATAAAAGACCAGTCAAGAAACCCTGACAATACATGAGTTCTGAAGCAAGAAGTGATTAAAGTTGAAACAAATGCTTATTAATTTGTGAACTTGTGGATGAAATGTATATCCTGTGATGTGCAAAAACTGAAGAAACAATAATGTACCAGTGTCGAATACAAATGAATGACAAATTACATATCATGTCCCATAGGAGTCTACTTGCATTGATGTTAGACTGGGTCAGTTACTGTAGAATAATTAGGATTTGCATGCACCATTCACTGAAGTTAGTTTTCAGTACTAGGAAACAAATATGTATTTCAGGTGGATGAATATTTCTGATTATAATCTTGTGAAAAGTGGATTATAAATCCACATACATAAACATGAATGAATTTAGAGAGTGTATATTAGACTCATATATTTCATATTTTGAAAAATTTGGAGAGTATATCTATATCTATATCTATATCTATATCTATATCTATATATATAAACACACACGCACACAGACACACACACAACACTCACAGGCATTAAAAAGTACCAATATAAATGCCAATCGAAATTCATCAGTAAATATGTATCATCCACAAATGCAAAAATATTTATTTTATTGAACATGAGTTAATGTATAAGGTTGTTCTACTAGGACGCTCTCCTATAGGTTGAATTTTCATTTCCAACAGCATTTAGGAGGAGTGAACTCTTCTCACAATTTGTATCTCCCAAGACAGCCACCTCACAAAAATGTACGTGTGATACCTGGTAGGATTCTATATATGTATATAAATATACATTTGTGAATAGGCTACAGAAAAGGGAAACAAGAATTCACATATTTGTTAAGTTTAAAAACACATGGAGAATATTTCAATTAAAATTTGACTAGATTTATAACTCCTACCTTATATAATGCAAATGTCAAGTCCAACTATACAACATGTCTCCTCTGAAGTGCTTGTATTTCTATTGTGTTGGGTTAATTTTCTCCATTATATTAGGATGAATAGTCTGAGTCTACTAGGTATGGGTTAGTGTCAGGGATTCAGTATTTCGAATGGGAAAGTGGAAAATGAATCCAATGTGTATTTAAATATATGCTGCACAAATATCCTCCCGCTCTCATCCAAAACAATGCCTTGACATTACCTTCACCCCAAGTAAGACACAATTAGAGGAGAAGAGTTACAAAATCAGTGAATACATATCTGGAATGGAAAATGCTCAGGAGTTCACCACGTTGGAGGCGGTAGAGGAGTTTCCAAAACTAAGGAACAGGGTAAACACTCCACAAACATGGAGCTCTCCTGGCCTAAAAACTTTTTGAGAAATTGCCTCTGAGCTTCCGCACTTGAAATATATGTTGTTTTCAGGAGATTTGGCTTCCTCTGTAGTGAGACCATCAAAGCTGGGTCTGCATCTATGTGACCTGGAGGACATGGTTTCTTATTTTCCAATGAACAAGATGAAGCAGTGCTGAATCCTCTCTTTGTAGGTAAACTGAGGCCACTGGGGACTAAGTGTCTCCCCGTGTGGACTGTGAAGCCATTTGGTCCTCCTCCACTTTTTGTGGTGTTTTTGCTGCTGCACTGTGAGTTTGGTATTTGTTTCACGAAATACTAGGAGCTAAACTGGGACACAGTGCTGGAGGGAGTTCTGTCACGTGTGGTGGGTCAGGGTCTGCAAGAGAATGCACCAACTAGGCTCCTATCTCTCACAGCTTGCCCCATTGCCCCCTTGTCCATATCAACCTGATTCTTAATTTTCCTCTGAAAACTCTCCATATAACAAGATGCCTTCACATATAAGGGTCTGCTGGCTGCACCATGTGAGTTACAAGCCATTTGGAATCCAATGGTAGATCCACATGGCCCTACCACGGATGTTTTATCAAACACCTCCCCACCACTGCTCTAGACCCACTACTGAGCAGGCTCCAACTTACTGGCATCTCTGTTCTACACCATTTTCATGAAACTCAGTAAATCAAGCCACTGTCTGGTATACTCATGATAAGCAACTGGACATCCAATGTTTCTCCAGTGCCACCTGGTCATAGGAATTTCAAAAATTTCATGGTATTTATCTAGCCATTTTTCAAGCATGAAATTGGAGGCACTGTGGGTTTTAGTTCATTCAGCAAACATTAAATGGTGAGGAAGATCATTTCAATGAAATCTCTGGAGAACTCTCACAGGCACGGCTTCCCAAAGAGTGGACAAACGGTCACATTAGTGCAGGCCCATTGAGGTCTACAATGTGAGGTCCATGTGTGTTTTGACTCTCAACTATGGCTGCCATTTCTTTAAGAATAAAATCATGTGATATCCTTGCTGAGATTCCCAGGCCTCTGTGGAAGTCCACCCGGGGCCTAGGTCTCAGTTTCCAAGAGCGACTTTCATGTGTGGCCTCTTAAAATCCCAACAAAATACATGGCAATGCTTTTCTGAGTTCATTTCCAAAACCCAGACTCTACGGGGAATCACACCAGAGTTCAACCCCACGTGGACCCAGTCATTTTTTCCAATGCCACACAAATGACCAAAATTAAAACCAAAACACTCCCACAAGGCCCTCATCTTATTCCATATAGTCAATCATCTTAACCTCTGGCTGGAAGTTTCCATGAGGGGCGCAGCCCAAGACAGTGTCCAAAATCTGCTCGTTTGTCCCTCATTTACCTAAAGTCAGGGTAGCCTGGACACCGTTCCTGTGAACCAGGAGTGAACAAATAAGCCTGCCATTAATACTTCTGTGTTTCTCCAATTTGAGGCCTACTGATTTTAGGTATCGATTCTTTAGGTGAGTCATGCGAAAACACAAGCACCTCTGCAGGGCTTTGAAGAACTCATTTGACCCAAAGAATCCCTATTCTCATTTGATGAAGTGCAGGAACCTAATAGAGGAAGGCAAGAGACTTCATGCACAATGAATGATAGTTTTTGCCATTTTGGTTTTGGAAGCTCACATGGGATCATTCTTAAGATCCATCAGGTGCTGAGAATCTAAGTCACAGCCACACACAGGTCCAAGAGGCTGATAATAACACATCCCTTTCCAAAGCAATTAAGCAAAGAGCCACAGGTGAGGCCCATTCATTTCCATTTGAAAACTGTTTTCTTCAGGCTTCACAAAGGGGTGGCCTGAGGCAAAGACCTTCCTGACATTCAGTGCAACACAACAATAAGTAAGCAAAAGGCCCAAAGCAAGGTTTCTGCACTGAGACTTTCCTGGTCACACTGAATCTGAGTTTTCTGAGAATCTCGCCATTCTCTTCAGCTATCCAGTACATGGCCACGTCACAGAGCTTGGAGGTTGTACATATTTTGGACACAAATCCATGAGCCTATTCTGGAGAGTGGCAAGAATTCAGGAAGAAAACAACAACTTAGAAAGATAGCAGGTGTTGCACATCGATAAGACAAGCTGCAGTCCATTCATATATTGGGCAGGATGAATTATGGGAAGATTTATACTAGACAGGACACATCCATTAATGCATTCTCTTTTCTAATGTCTACAACAACGAACACAGTGGGATACACAGAAACAGAAACACTCGCCGTGTCAAATGACTTACTAGAAACTGTCCACTCCAAACCAAACAAACCGCCTTTCCTATCTATTCTCAGAACATGAGACAAAACAACAAACCCACACCCACTCCCACAAAGGCACCTCCTTCCCCCAAGTAGGTCTGTGACTATCCGGAGTGTCCACTGACTGGTGGGCCATACTATGTTCCCCCGAAATGGCCTGTCTTCTCTCAGATCTTGTTTCCTTGACCAACTCTGTGACTGTGACGATGTCAGGAAAAAGTGGTTAGCCACTACCTGTTTTCTCAGGAAAGGTCCATCTTCAGAGCTCTCCTGGCATTTGGCCATCCTCACATCATTAGGTACCATTAAAACTGACTCTGTCCTTGGTAAATCCAAACAAGTGAGCCCACTGGGACTGGGACTGGGACTGCCTCTGGGTGCCTGGCTTCTTGGATACCAAGTTCAGAGAGTTCCATCACCAAGGAAATGAGGTATGTCACATTCTTTGGAACTGAATGAGGTAACTGCCTTGGCAACCACTTTGTCCTAACAGTTGCTTGCAAGGGTAACATAAGATGGAGTTTGCCCTTACTTCCTGTGACACTTTCATAAGGTAGAATGTATATCAACCATTGGCACCCGGGAACAGCTCTCCACTCAGGCCTGGTTTGGTCCATCTTCTCTACAATAAGAAGAGAGAGATTCAGATTCAGACACATCCCTTCATCCTGACCAGGTTGTTTGCCATGGAAAATGACTTTTGCTCTCTCAGGTGCTTCATACCTGCCTACAACTTCTCCAGGTATCATTTGTGCATGGACATTCGAGGTTCTCATCAGGTGGAAGGTCCCCAACTTTCCTGTATTGTAAGAACCACTCTGACAGCTCTTTTGTCCATTTTGGTTTGGGATGCACACATGGGATTTTTCTTTAGACCCATCATGTGCTGTGAATCTAAGCCACAGCCTCACATAGGGCCGAGAGGCTGATTCAGAAACATCCATTTCCAAAGTAATTAAGCAAAGAGGCACAGGTAATGACCATTCATTTCCATTTGAAAACTATTTTCTGCAGGCTTCACAAAGTGTGGCCTGAGGCAAAGACCTTCCTGACATTCAGGGCAACAGAATAGGTAAACAAAAGGCCCAAAGCAGGGTTTCTCCACTGAGACTTTCTTGGGCATACTGATATCTGAGTTTTCTGAGATACTCACCATTCCCATCAGCTATCCAGAACATGGCCATGTCACAGAGATGGAGGTGGTACATATCTTGGACACAAAATCATGAGCGTATTCTGGAGAGTGTCCAGAATTCAGGAAGAAAACAGGAATTTAGAAAGATGGCAGGAGTTGCCCATCCATACGGCAACCTGCAGTCCATTCATAAATTGCACAGGATGAATGCTTTGAAGCTTTCTCGTAGACAGGACACATCCATTGATGCATTCTCTTTTCTAATGTCTACAATCACGGACACAGTATGATATATAGACACAGAAACACTCACCTTGTCAAAGGACTTACTAGACACAGTCCACTCCAAAACAAACAAACCAGCTTTCCTAATTATTCTCAGAACATGAGACAAAACCACAAACTCACACTCACACCCAAAAAGTCACCTCCTTTCCCCAAGTAGGTCTGTGACTATCCGGAGTGTCCTCTGACTTGTGGGCCATACTATGTTCCCCCAAAATGGAGTGTCCTGTCTCCAATCTGGTCTCTTTGGCCAACTCTGTGAAGTTGTCAGGAGCCCATGGTGAGAAACTACCTGCTTTCTCTGGAAAGGCCAGTCTTCATAGTTTCCAGGCATTTGGCTGTCCTCACATCAGTACGTACAAAGAAAGAGTGACTCTGTCTTGTTAAATCCAAACAAGTGAGCCCACTGGGACATGGAGTGGGTTTGACTCTGTGTGCCTGGTTTCCTGGATCCCAAGATCAAAGACTTTCATTACCAAAACTGTAAGGTGATGTCACTTTCTTCAAGATCTGAATGAAGTCACTGCCTTGGAAACCACTTTGTTTTAACAGTTGCTTCCATGGTTCCCAAAAGATGGAGGCTGCCTCTACTTGCTGTGACTCATTCATATGTTAGAATGGTATATCAACCATAGGCACAGGGGAACAGCTCTCCACACAGGCATGGTTTGGTCCATCTTCTCTACATTAGGAAGAGAGAGGCTAATTCAGACACATCCCATCAACCTGACCAGGTTGTTTGCCATGGAAGATGACTTTTGCTCTCTCATGTCCTTCATAGCTGCCTACATCTTCTCCAAGGATAATTTCAGCATGGAACTTTTAGGTTTTCAGCAGCTGGAAGATCGCCTATATTCCTGTATTGTAAGACCAACTCTGTCCCTGCTCTTCTGTAAAATTAGATTGAGGGAAAAGTGTATGGTTAGGGTTAATAACATGTTCAATTTGGGTTAGGAATCATTCTCTGGAATGAATATTTGTATTAGGAACCTGCGATATTTATAAGAATATATAGGTGATATATAAGTATGAAAACAGAAATCTAGGTACGTTTTGAAGCCCAGAAGGGCATTGGGCCCTTGATTGGGATACTTAGCATTGATTTATGTCCTGCACAGTTGTCTCAGTTAAATCAATATACTATGGCATAGGACCTTCTAATTTGGATGATTGAATGTGGAAGAGAACATCCAGTCAAAAAGGGATATTCGGTAAGATTAGGAAAATAGTCGGTAGGTTTAGATAAAAGAGTGAGTATAGGATTTGGACCAAAAGTTCTTTAGCAATAGGGTTTCAGGTAGAGAGTGAATGTAAATGTCAGCACATGTGAAGAGTCAGTCACAATGATGAACTGGGTAAAATATGTAGGAAAGCAATATTTTGAAGACGTATAAATTAATTGGGGGTACAAATAGGTTTACCTTGTGCCTATGAATATAGAGATAATGCATGAATAGACCATACTGTGAATAAATAATATAACTGGTTTGAACTTTAAATAATGGATTGAATTGATTTCTGAAAATATACAGGAAACCTAATATTGATATACAATCATTCATTCCAAACAGTTATGCATCTAATGGTGATATTAGATTTACGGTTTATCATGAAAAGTGTGTGAGTTTTGCTTCAAAACTGATTATGAAATTTTAAAAAAAATGTGTTTGCAGAGAAGTCTCATGAAAAGACCAGTCAAGAAACCGGGAGGAATACATGTGTTCTGAAGCAGGAAATGATTAAAAGTGAAAAAATACCTATAAAGTTGTGAACTTGTGGATGAAATATATATCCTATGATGTGCAAAAACTGCAGAAATATTAATGTAGCAGTGTTGAATATAAATGAACGTCAAAATACACATCATGTCCCATAGGCATCTACTTGCATTGATGTTAAACTGGGTCAGATACTGTAGAATTATTAGGATTTGTATGCACCATTCACAGAAGTGAGTTGTCAGTACAAGGAAACAAATATGTATTTCAGGTGGATGAATATTTCCAAGAATAATCTTGAGAAAAGTTGATTATATTTCCTCATGCATGAACGTGAATGAATGTATGAATGTAGAGAGTGTATACAAGACACATATATTTCATGTTTTGATAAATCAGGAGAGTATATATATATATATATATATATATATATATATATATATATATATATACCAAAAAAACACACAGAGAAACATAAAAAAGTAGCAATATATGCCAAATGAAATTTATAATGAAATATATAACATCTAATGATGCAAAAATATATACTTTACTGAACATGGAATTATGTATAATGTTGTTGTACTAGGAAGCTCACCCATAGGTTGAATTTTTAGTTCCAACAGCGTTTAAGAGGGGTAGTCTCTTCACACAATTTATATCTGCCGAGTCAGCAACCTCACAAAAATGTACGTGTGATACCAGGTAGGATTCTATATGTACATATAAAAATACATGTGCTGTATAGGCTACAGAGAAAGGGAGGCAGGAATTCACATATTTGTTAATTTTAAAAACACATGAAAAACTATTCCAAATAAAAATTCACTAGATTTATAACACCTACCATTTATTATGCAAAAGAAAAGTTCAAAAATACACCATGCCTCCTCTGACCTCTTGTATTTCTGTTCTATTTTGGTTATTTTTCTCCATCATATTAGGATTAGCAGTCAGAGTCTAGTAGGGTATGTGTTAGTGTCAGGGATTCAGTATTTTGAATGGAAAATAGGAAAAAAAATCCAATGTCTATCAAATATGTGCTACACAAAATATTTTCCCTCTCTCATCCAGAACAATGCCTTGACATTACCTTCGCCCCAAGTAAGACACAATTAGTGGAGAAGAGTTATAAAATCTGTGAATATATAACTGGAATGGAAAATGCTCAGGAGTTCACAACCTTGGATGTGGTAGAGAAGTTTCCATAAGTAAGGGACAGGTTAAAAACTCTACAAACATGGAGCTCTACTGGCCTAAAGTACTTCTTGATAAACTGCCTCTGAGGTTGGGCACTTGAAATATATGTTGTTTTCAGGAGCTTTAGCTTCCTTTGTTGTGAGACCATCAAAGCTGGGTCTGATTCTATGTGACCTGGAGGACATGGTTTCTTATTTTCTAATGAACATGAGGCAGCAGTGGTGAATTCTCTCTTTTAAGTAAAATGTGACCAGTGTGTGCTAAGTCTCTCCCCATCTGGGCTGTGAAGCCATTTGGTCATCCTCCACTTTTTCATGGTTTTTCTTTCTCCTGCATTGGGAGTTTGGTATTTGCTTCACGAAATACAAGGAGTTCAAAAGGGACACAGTGCTGGATGGAGTTCTGCCACATGTGGTGGGTCAGGGTCTGCAGGAGAATGCACCAACCAGGCTTCTATCCCACAATGCTTTTCCCCTTGTCTATTGCAACCTGATTCTTAACATTGCCATGAAACCTCTCCATATAACAAGACGCCCTTACATATTAGTGTCTGCTGGCCTCACCATGTCTGTCACAAGCCATTTGGAAGCCAATGGCAAATCCATATGGCCACATCAGAGATGTATTATGACACACATACACACCACTGCTCTAGGCACACTACTCAGCAGGCACCAACTTACTGGCATGTCTGTTCTAGATCATTTTCATGAAACACAGTCAATCAAGGCACTGACTAGTATACTCATGATAAACAACAGGACATCCAAACGTTCTCCAGAGACATGTTGTATAGTTGGACTTGACATTTGCATTATATAAGGTAGGAGTTATAAATCTAGTCAAATTTTAATTGAAATATTCTCCCTGTGTTTTTAAACTTAACAAATATGTGAATTCTTGTTTCCCTTTTCTGTAGCCTATTCACACATGTATATTTATATGCATATATAGAATCCTACCAGGTATCACACGTACATTTTTGTGAGATGGCTGTCTTGGCAGATACAAATTGTGAGAAGAGTTCACTCCTCCTAAATGCTGTTGGAAATGAAAATTCAACCTATAGGAGAGAGTCCTAGTAGAACAGCATTATACATTAACTCATGTTCAGTAAAATAAATATTTTTGCATTTGTGGATGATACATATTTACTGATGAATTTCGATTGGCATTTATATTGGTACTTTTTAATGTCTGTGAGTGTTGTGTGTGTGTGTGTGTGTGTGTGAGTGTGTGTGTATATATATATCTATATCTATATCTATATATATATATATATAGATATAGATATAGATATAGATATATAGATATAGATATAGATATAGATATAGATATACTCTCCAAATTTTTCAAAATATGAAATATATGTGTCTAATATACACACTCTAAATTCATTCATGTTCATGTATGTGGATTTATAATCAACTTTTCACAAGATTATAATCAGAAATATTCATCCACCTGAAATACATATATGTTTCCTAGTACTGAAAACTAACTTCAGTGAATGGTGCATACAAATCCTAATTATTCTACAGTAACGGACCTAGTCTAACATCAATGCAAGTAGACTCCTATGGGACATGATATGTAATTTGTCATTCATTTGTATTCGACACTGGTACATTATTGTTTCTTCAGTTTTTGCACATCACAGGATATACATTTCATCCACAAGTTCACAAATTAATAAGCATTTGTTTCAACTTTAATCATCTTGCTTCAGAACACATGTATTGTCAGGGTTTCTTTACTGGTCTTTTCATGAGACTTCTTTCCAAACACATTAATTTGAATTTCCATAATCATTTTGAAGCAAAACTCACACCCTCTTCATAATAAACCAAAACACTAATATTTCCATTAGATATATACCTGGTTGGAATGAATGATTGTATATCAATATAAGATTTCCTTTAATTTTTCAGATATCAGTTAATTCATTATTTAAAGTTCAAAAAAGTTATATTATTTATTCACAGTATGGTCTATTCATGCTTTTTCTCTATGTTCCTAGAAACAGGGTACACCTCTTTGTACCCCCGATTCTCATTTTACATCTTCAATATATTGCTCCCAGAAATGGTGAAAGAAATACTCATGTCACCTCATTATCACAGTAATATTCTGGACAAAGAATGGAAAGGTCACACTTATGATTGTACCAAAGCCTAAATGGAAAGTGAACATGGATTTCTAAAAACATCCATGTCCAGGTTGCCTAATGCTGTCAATTGTCAATCCTATTGGTGACTACATATTTGTTTTTTTCCTAATTTATATATTCAAACTCAACCCTGTTGAAAATGTCTAATTCTATCACTCACATTATACTTTGCCTGATTTCGTAATGTTTCTATTGATATCTGCTTTTCTACATATTTTCCCCAGTTCAACATAGTGACTGACTCTTCATATGTGCTGACATTTACATTCACTCAACAACCGAAAGTCTATTGCTAAAGAACTTTTGGTCCAAATCCTATACTCACTCTTCTTCCTAAACCTACCGACTATCTTCCTAATCCTACTGAATATCCCTTTTTGACTGGATGTTCTCTTCTAAATTCAATCATCCAATTTACAAGGTCCTATGCCATTGTATATCGAATTATCTGAGGCATCTTTGCAGAACATAATTCAAAGCTAAGTATCCCAATCAAGGGCAAAACCCTTCTGGGCTTCAAATCATACCTAGATTTCTGTTTTCCTACTTATATTTCACCTCTATATTCTTGTAAATATTGCAGGTTCCCAATACATTATTCATCACACAGAATCACTCGTAATCCAAATCAAACCTGTTTTTAACCCCAAGTATACACTGTTCCCTCAATCATTTTAGAGAAGAGCAGGGACAGAGTGGTTCTTACAATACAGGAAAGTTGGGGACCTTCCACCTGATGAGAACCTCGAATGTCCATGCACAAATGATACCTGGAGAAGTTGTAGGCAGGTTTGAAGCACCTGAGAGAGCAAAAGTCATCTTCCATGGCAAACAACCTGGTCAGGATGAAGGGATGTGTCTGAATCTGAATCTCTCTCTTCTTATTGTAGAGAAGATGGACCAAACCAGGCCTGAGTGGCAAGCTGTTCCCGGGTGCCAATGGTTGATATACATTCTACCTTATGAAAGTGTCACAGGAAGTAGGGGCAACCTCCATCTTATGTTACCCTTGGAAGCAACTGTTAGGACAAAGTGGTTGCCAAGGCAGTGACCTCATTCAGTTCCAAAGAATGTGACATACCTCATTTCCTTGGTGAAGGAACTCTCTGAACTTGGTATCCAAGAAGCCAGGCACCCAGAGGAAGTCCCAGTCCCAGTCCCAGTGGGCTCACTTCTTTGGATTTACCAAGGACAGAGTCAGTTTTCTTGGTACCTAATGATGTGAGGATGGCCAAATGCCAGGAGAGCTCTGAAGATGGACCTTTCCTGAGAAAACAGGTAGTGGCTAACCACTTTTTCCTGACATTTTCACAGAGTTGGTCAAGGAAACAAGATCTGAGAGAAGACAGGCCATTTTGGGGGAACACAGTATGGCCCACCAGTCAAAGGACACTTCGGATAGTCACAGACCTACTTGGGGGAAGGAGGTGCCTTTGTGGGAGTGGATGTGGGTTTGTTGTTTTGTCTCATGTTCTGAGAATAGATAAGAAAGGTGGTTTGTTTGGTTTGGATTGGACAGTTTCTAGTAAGTCATTTGACACGGCGAGTGTTTCTGTGTATCCCACTGTGTCCGTTGTTGTAGACATTAGAAAAGAGAATGCATTAATGAATGTGTCCTGTCTAGTATAAATCTTCCCATAATTCATCCTGCCCAATATATGAATGGACTGCAGCTTGTCTTATCGATGTGCAACACCTGCTATCTTTCTAAGTTGTTGTTTTCTTCCTGAATTCTGGCCGCTCTCCAGAATAGGCTCATGGATTTGTGTCCAAAATATGTACCACCTCCAAGCTCTGTGACATGGCCATGTACTGGATAGCTGAAGAGAATGGCGAGCATCTCAGAAAACTCAGATATCAGTGTGACCAGGAAAGTCTCAGTGCAGAAACCAGCTTTGGGCCTTTTGCTTACGTATTGTTGTGTTGCACTGAATGTCAGGAAGGTCTTTGCCTCAGGCCACCCCTTTGTGAAGCCTGAAGAAAACAGTTTTCAAATGGAAATGAATGGGCCTCACCTGTGGCTCTTTGCTTAATTGCTTTGGAAAGGGATGTGTCTTTATCAGCCTCTTGGACCTGTGTGTGGCTGTGACTTAGATTCTCAGCACCTGATGGATCTTAAGAATGATCCCATGTGAGCTTCCAAAACCAAAATGGCAAAAAAATTCATTCATTGTGGATGAAGTCTCTTGCCTTCCTCTGTTAGGTTCCTGCACTCCATCAAATGAGAATAGGGATTATTTGGGTCAAATGAGTTCTTCAAAGCCCTGCAGAGGTGCTTGTGTTTTCGCATGACTCTAAATCACCTAAAGAATCGATACCTAAAATCAGTAGGCCTCAAATTGGAGAAACACAGAAGTATTAACGGCAGGCTTATTTGTTCACTCCTGGTTCACAGAAACGGTGTCCAGGCTACCCTGACTTTAGGCAAATGAGGGGCAAACGAGCTGATTTTGGACACTGTCTTGGGCTGCGCCCCTCATGGAAACCTCCAGCCAGAAGTTAAGATGATTGACTATATGGAATAAGATGAGGGCCATGTGGGAGTGTTTTGGTTTTAACTTTGGTCATTTGTGTGGCATTGAAAAAAATGACTGGGTCCACGAGGGCTTGAACTCTGGTGTGATTCCCCGTAGAGACTGGGTTTTTGGAACTGAACTCAGAGAAGCATTGCCATGAAATTTGTTGGGATTTTAAGAGGCCACGCACGAAAGTCGCTCTTGGAAACTGAGACCTAGGCCCCGGGTGGATTTCCACAGAGGCCTGGGAATCTCAGCAAGGATATCACATGATTTTATTCTTAAAGAAATGGCAGCCATAGTTGAGAGTCAAAACACACATGGACCTCACATTGTAGACCTCAATGGGCCTGGCCTAATGTGACCTTTTGTCCACTGTTTGGGAAGCCGTGCCTGTGAGAGTTCTCCAGAGATTTCATTGAAATGAGCTTCCTCACCATTTAATGTTTGCTGAATGAACTGAAACCCACAGTGCCTCCAACTTCATGCTTGAAAAATGGCTAGATAAATACCATGAAATTTTTGAATTTCCTATGACCAGGTGGCACTGGAGAAATATTGGATGTCCTGTTGCTGATCATGAGTATACCAGACAGTGCCTTGATTTACTGAGTTTCATGAAAATGGTGTAGAACAGAGATGCCAGTAAGTTGGAGCCTGCTGAGTAGTGGGTCTAGAGCAGTGGTGGGGAGGTGTTTGATAAAACATCCGTGGTAGGGCCATGTGGATCTACCATTGGATTCCAAATGGCTTGTAACTGACATGGTGCAGCCAACAGACCCTTATATGTAAAGGCATCTTGTTATATGGAGAGTTTTCAGAGGAAAATTAAGAATCAGGTTGATATGGACAAGGGGGCAATGGGGCAAGCTGTGAGAGATAGGAGCCTAGTTGGTGCATTCTCTTGCTGACCCTGACCCACCACACGTGACAGAACTCCCTCCAGCACTGTGTCCCAGGTTAGCTCCTAGTATTTCGTGAAACAAATACCAAACTCACAGTGCAGCAGCAAAAACACCACAAAAAGTGGAGGAGGACCAAATGGCTTCACAGTCCACACGGGGAGACACTTAGTCGCCAGTGGCCTCAGTTTACCTACAAAGAGAGGATTCAGCACTGCTTCATCTTGTTCATTGGAAAATAAGAAACCATGTCCTCCAGGTCACATAGATGCAGACCCAGCTTTGATGGTCTCACTACAGAGGAAGCCAAATCTCCTGAAAACAACATATATTTCAAGTGTGGAAGCTCAGAGGCAGTTTCTCAAAAAGTTTTTGGGTCAGCAGAGCTCCATGTTTGTGAAGGGTTTACCCTGTCCCTTAGTTTTGGAAACTCCTCTACCACCTCCAAGGTTGTGAACTCCTGAGCATTTTCCATTCCAGATATGTATTCACTGATTTTGTAACTCTTCTCCTCTAATTGTGTCTTACTTGGGGTGAAGGTAATGTCAAGGCATTGTTCTGGATGAGAGCGGGAGGATATTTGTGCAGCATATATTTACATACACATTGGATTCATTTTCCAATTTTCCATTCGAAATACTGAATCCCTGACACTAACCCATACCTAGTAGACTCAGACTATTCATCCTAATATAATGGAGAAAATTAACCCAACACATTAGAAATACAAGTACTTCAGAGGAGACATGTTGTATAGTTGGACTTGACATTTGCATTATATAAGGTAGGAGTTATAAATCTAGTCAAATTTTAATTGAAATATTCTCCATGTGTTTTTAAACTTAACAAATATATGAATTCTTGTTTCCCTTTTCTGTAGCCTATTCACACATGTATATTTATATGCATATATAGAATCCTACCAGGTATCACACGTACATTTTTGTGAGGTGGCTGTTTTGGCAGATACAAATTGTGAGAAGAGTTCCCTGCTCCTAAATGCTGTTGGAAATGAAAATACAACCTATAGGAGAGTGTCCTAGTAGAACAACATTATACATTAACTCATGTTCAGTAAAATAAATATTTTTGCATTTGTGGATGATACATATTTACTGATGAATTTCGATTGGCATTTATATTGGTATTTTTAATGTCTGTGAGTTGTGTGTGTGTGTGTGTGTGTGTGTGTGTGTGTGTATAGATATAGATATAGATATCGATATACTCTCCAAATTTTTCAAAATATGAAATATATGTGTCTAATATACACTCTCTAAATTCATTCATATTCATGTATGTTGATTTATAATCCACTTTTCACAAGATTATAATCACAAATATTCATCCACCTGAAATACATATTTGTTTCCTAGTACTGAAAACTAACTTCAGTGAATGGTGCATACAAATCCTAATTATTCTACAGTAACTGACCCAGTCTAACATCAACGCACGTAGACTCCTATGGGACATGATATGTAATTTGTCATTCATTTGTATTCTATACTGGTACATTATTGTTTCTTCAGTTTTTGCACATCACAGGATATACATTTCATCCACAAGTTCACAAATTAATAAGCATTTGTTTCAACTTTCACCACTTCTTGCTTCAGAACACATGTATTGTCAGGGTTTCTTGACTGGTCATTTCATGAGACTTCTTTCCAAACACATTATTTTGAATTTCCATAATCATTTTGAAGCAAAACTCACACACTCTTCATGATAAACCAAAACACAAATATTTCCATTACATATATACCTGGTTGGAATGAATGATTGTATATCAATATACGATTTCCTTTAATTTTTCAGATATCAGTTCAATTCATTATTTAAAGTTCAAAAAAGTTATATTATTTATTCACAGTATGGTCTCTTCATGCTTTTTCTCTATGTTCCTAGAAACAGGGTACACCTCTTTGTACCCCTGATTCTCATTTTACATCTTCAATATATTGCTCCCAGAAATGGTGAAAGAAATACTCATGTCACCTCATTATCACAGTAATATTCTGGACAAAAAATGGAAAGGTCACACTTATGATTGTACCAAAGCCTAAATGGAAAGTGAACATGGATTTCTAAAAACATCCATGTCCAGGTTGCCTAATGCTGTCAATTGTCAATCCTATTGGTGACTACATATTTGTTTTTTTCCTAATTTATATATTCAAACTCAACCCTGTTGAAAATGTCTAATTCTATCACTCACTTTATACTTTGCCTGATTTCGTAATGTTTCTATTGATATCTGCTTTTCTACATATTTTCCCCAGTTCAACATAGTGACTGACTCTTCATATGTGCTGACATTTACATTCACTCAACAACCGAAAGTCTATTGCTAAAGAACTTTTGGTCCAAATCCTATACTCACTCTTCTTCCTAAACCTACCGACTATCTTCCTAATCCTACTGAATATCCCTTTTTGACTGGATGTTCTCTTCTAAATTCAATCATCCAATTTACAAGGTCCTATGCCATTGTATATCGAATTATCTGAGGCATCTTTGCAGAACATAATTCAAAGCTAAGTATCCCAATCAAGGGCAAAACCCTTCTGGGCTTCAAATCATACCTAGATTTCTGTTTTCCTACTTATATTTCACCTCTATATTCTTGTAAATATTGCAGGTTCCCAATACCATTATTCATCACACAGAATCGCTCGTAACCCAAATCAAACCTGTTTTTAACCCCAAGTATACACTGTTCCCTCAATCATTTTAGAGAAGAGCAGGGACAGAGTGGTTCTTACAATACAGGAAAGTTGGGGACCTTCCACCTGATGAGAACCTCAAATGTCCATGCACAAATGATACCTGGAGAAGTTGTAGGCAGGTTTGAAGCACCTGAGAGAGCAAAAGTCATCTTCCATGGCAAACAACCTGGTCAGGATGAAGGGATGTGTCTGAATCTGCCTCTCTCTCTTCTTATTGTACAGAAGAGGGACCAAACCAGGGCTGAGTGGAGAGCTGTTCTCGGGTGCCAATGGTGATATACATTCTACCTTATGAAAGTGTCACAGGAAGTAGGGGCAACCTCCATCTTATGTTACCCTTGGAAGCAACTGTTAGGACAAAGTGGTTGCCAAGGCAGTGACCTCATTCAGTTCCAAAGAATGTGACATACCTCATTTCCTTGGTGATGGAACTCTCTGAACTTGGTATCCAAGAAGCCAGGCACCCAGAGGCAGTCCCAGTCCCAGTCCCAGTGGGCTCACTTGTTTGGATTTACCAAGGACAGAGTCAGTTTTCTTGGTACCTAATGATGTGAGGATGGCCAAATGCCAGGAGAGCTCTGAAGATGGACCTTTCCTGAGAAAACAGGTAGTGGCTAACCACTTTTTCCTGACATCTTCACAGAGTTGGTCAAGGAAACAAGATCTGAGAGAAGACAGGCCATTTCGGGGGAACATAGTATGGCACACCAGTCAGAGGACACTCCGGATAGTCACAGACCTACTTGGGGGAAGGAGGTGCCTTTGTGGGAGTGGGTGTGGGTTTGTTGTTTTGTCTCATGTTCTGAGAATAGATAGGAAAGGCGGTTTGTTTGGTTTGGAGTGGACAGTTTCTAGTAAGTCATTTGACACGGCGAGTGTTTCTGTTTCTGTGTATCCCACTGTGTCCGTTGTTGTAGACATTAGAAAAGAGAATGCATTAATGGATGTGTCCTGTCTAGTATAAATCATCCCATAATTCATCCTGCCCAATATATGAATGGACTGCAGCTTGTCTTATCGATGTGCAACACCTGCTATCTTTCTAAGTTGTTGTTTTCTTCCTGAATTCTGGCCACTCTCCAGAATTGGCTCATGGATTTGTGTCCAAAATATGTACCACCTCCAAGCTCTGTGACATGGCCATGTACTGGATAGCTGAAGAGAATGGCGAGCATCTCAGAAAACTCAGATATCAGTGTGACCAGGAAAGTCTCAGTGCAGAAACCCTGCTTTGGGCCTTTTGCTTACTTATTGTTGTGTTGCACTGAATGTCAGGAAGGTCTTTGCCTCAGGCCACCCCTTTGTGAAGCCTGAAGAAAACAGTTTTCAAATGGAAATGAATGGGCCTCACCTGTGGCTCTTTGCTTAATTGCTTTGGAAAGGGATGTGTCTTTATCAGCCTCTTGGGCCTGTGTGTGGCTGTGACTTAGATTCTCAGCACCTGATGGATCTTAAGAATGATCCCATGTGAGCTTCCAAAACCAAAATGGCAAAAAATTTTATTCATTGTGGATGAAGTCTCTTGCCTTCCTCTGTTAGGTTCCTCCACTCCATCAAATGACAATAGGGATTCTTTGGGTCAAATGAGTTCTTCAAAGCCCTGCAGAGGTGCTTGTGTTTTCGCATGACTCTAAATCACCTAAAGAGTCGATACCTAAAATCAGTAGGCCTCAAATTGGAGAAACACAGAAGTATTAACGGCAGGCTTATTTGTTCACTCCTGGTTCACAGAAACGGTGTCCAGGCTACCCTGGATTTAGACAAATGAGGGGCAAAGGAGCTTTTTTTGGACACTGTCTTGGGCTGCGCCCCTCATGGAAACCTCCAGCCAGAGGTTAAGATGATTGACTATATGAAATAAGATGAGGGCCATGTGGGAGTGTTTTGGTTTTAATTTTGGTCATTTGTGTGGCATTGGAAAAAATGACTGGGTCCACGTGGGTTTGAACTCTGGTGTGATTCCCCGTAGAGACTGGGTTTTGGAACTGAACTCAGAGAAGCATTGCCATGAATTTTGTTGTGATTTTAAGAGGCCACGCATGAAAGTCGCTCTTGGAAACTGAGACCTAGGCCCCGGGTGGATTTCCACAGAGGCCTGGGAATCTCAGCAAGGATATCACATGATTATATTCTTAAAGAAATGGCAGCCATAGTTGAGAGTCAAAACACACATGGACCTCACATTGTAGACCTCAATGGGCCTGGCCTAATGTGACCTTTTGTCCACTCTTTGGGAAGCCATGCCTGTGAGAGTTCTCCAGAGATTTCATTGAAATGAGCTTCCTCACCATTTAATGTTTGCTGAATGAACTGAAACCCACAGTGCCTCCAAATTCATGCTTGAAAAATGGCTAGATAAATACCATGAAATTTTTGAAATTCCTATGACCAGGTGGCACTGGAGAAACATTGGATGTCCTGTTGCTCATCATGAGTATACCAGACAGTGCCTTGATTTACTGAGTTTCATGAAAATGGTGTAGAACAGAGATGCCAGTAAGTTGGAGCCTGCTGAGTAGTGGGTCTAGAGCAGTGGTGGGGAGGTGTTTGATAAAACATCCGTGGTAGGGCCATGTGGATCTACCATTGGATTCCAAATGGCTTGTAACTTACATGGTGCAGCCAACAGACCCTTATATGTAAAGGCATCTTGTTATATGGAGAGTTTTCAGAGGAAAATTAAGAATCAGGTTGATATGGACAAGGGGGCAATGGGGCAAGCTGTAAGAGATAGGAGCCTAGTTGGTGCATTCTTTTGCAGACCCTGACCCACCACACGTGACAGAACTCCCTCCAGCACTGTGTCCCAGGTTAGCTCCTAGTATTTCGTGAAACAAATACCAAACTCAGAGTGCAGCAGCAAAAACACCACAAAAAGTGGAAGAGGACCAAATGGCTTCACAGTCCACACGGGGAGACACTTAGTCCCCAGTGGCCTCAGTTTACCTACAAAGAGAGGATTCAGCACTGCTTCATCTTGTTCATTGGAAAATAAGAAACCATGTCCTCCAGGTCACATAGATGGAGACCCAGCTTTGATGGTCTCACTACAGAGGAAGCCAAATCTCCTGAAAACAACATATATTTCAAGTGTGGAAGCTCAGAGGCAGTTTCTCAAAAAGTTTTTAGGCCAGCAGAGCTCCATGTTTGTGGAGTGTTTACCCTGTCCCTTAGTTTTGGAAACTCCTCTACCACCTCCAAGGTTGTGAACTCCTGAGCATTTTCCATTCCAGATATGTATTCACTGATTTTTTAACTCTTCTCCTCTAATTGTGTCTTACTTGGGGTGAAGGTAATGTCAAGGCATTGTTCTGAATGAGAGCGGGATGATATTTGTGCAGCATATATTTACATACACATTAGATTCATTTTCCAATTTTCCATTCGAAATACTGAATCCCTGACACTAACCCATACCTAGTAGACTCAGACTATTCATCCTAATATAATGGAGAAAATTAACCCAACACATTAGAAATACAAGTACTTCAGAGGAGACATGTTGTATAGTTGGACTTGACATTTGCATTATATAAGGTAGGAGTTCTAAATCTAGTCAAATTTTAATTGAAATATTCTCCATGTGTTTTTAAACTTAACAAATATGTGAATTCTTGTTTCCTTTTTCTGTAGCCTATTCACACATGTATATTTATATGCATATATAGAAATCTACCAGGTATCACACGTACATTTTTGTGAGGTGGCTGTTTTGGCAGATACAAATTGTGAGAAGAGTTCACTCCTCCTAAATGCTGTTGGAAATGAAAATTCAACCTGTAGTAGAGCGTCCTTGTAGAACAACCTTATACATTAACTCATGTTCAGTAAAACAAATATTTTTGCATTTGTGGATGATACATATTTACTGATGAATTTCGATTGGCATTTAAATTGGTACATTTTAATGTCTGTGAGTTGTGTGTCTGTGTGTGTGTGTGTGTGTGTGTATATAGATATAGATATAGATATAGATATAGATATAGATATACTCTCCAAATTTTTCAAAATATGAAATATTTTAATATTTTAATATGATATATTAGTGTATATCTAATATACACTCTCTAAATTCATTCATGTTCATGAATGTGGATTTATAATCCAATATTTCACAAGATTATAATCAGAAATATTCATCCATCTGAAATACATATTTGTTTCCTAGTACTGAAAACTAACTTCATTGAATGGTGCATACAAATCCTAATTATTCTACAGTAACTGACCCAGTCTAACATCAATGCAAGTAGACTCCTATGGGACATGATATGTAATTTGTCATTCATTTGTATTTGACACTGGTACATTATTGTTTCTTCAGTTTTTGCACATCACAGGATATACATTTCATCCACAAGTTCACAAATTAATAAGCATTTGTTTCAACTTTCACCACTTCTTGCTTCAGAACACATGTATTGTCAGGGTTTCTTGACTGGTCTTTTCATGAGACTTCTTTCCAAACACATTATTTTGAATTTCCATAATCATTTTGAAGCAAAACTCACACACTCTTCATGATAAACCAAAACACAAATATTTCCATTACATATATACCTGGTTGGAATGAATGATTGTATATCAATATACGATTTCCTTTAATTTTTCAGATATCAGTTCAATTCATTATTTAAAGTTCAAAAAAGTTATATTATTTATTCACAGTATGGTCTCTTCATGCTTTTTCTCTATGTTCCTAGAAACAGGGTACACCTCTTTGTACCCCTGATTCTCATTTTACATCTTCAATATATTGCTCCCAGAAATGGTGAAAGAAATACTCATGTCACCTCATTATCACAGTAATATTCTGGACAAAAAATGGAAAGGTCACACTTATGATTGTACCAAAGCCTAAATGGAAAGTGAACATGGATTTCTAAAAACATCCATGTCCAGGTTGCCTAATGCTGTCAATTGTCAATCCTATTGGTGACTACATATTTGTTTTTTTCCTAATTTATATATTCAAACTCAACCCTGTTGAAAATGTCTAATTCTATCACTCACTTTATACTTTGCCTGATTTCGTAATGTTTCTATTGATATCTGCTTTTCTACATATTTTCCCCAGTTCAACATAGTGACTGACTCTTCATATGTGCTGACATTTACATTCACTCAACAACCGAAAGTCTATTGCTAAAGAACTTTTGGTCCAAATCCTATACTCACTCTTCTTCCTAAACCTACCGACTATCTTCCTAATCCTACTGAATATCCCTTTTTGACTGGATGTTCTCTTCTAAATTCAATCATCCAATTTACAAGGTCCTATGCCATTGTATATCGAATTATCTGAGGCATCTTTGCAGAACATAATTCAAAGCTAAGTATCCCAATCAAGGGCAAAACCCTTCTGGGCTTCAAATCATACCTAGATTTCTGTTTTCCTACTTATATTTCACCTCTATATTCTTGTAAATATTGCAGGTTCCCAATACCATTATTCATCACACAGAATCGCTCGTAACCCAAATCAAACCTGTTTTTAACCCCAAGTATACACTGTTCCCTCAATCATTTTAGAGAAGAGCAGGGACAGAGTGGTTCTTACAATACAGGAAAGTTGGGGACCTTCCACCTGATGAGAACCTCAAATGTCCATGCACAAATGATACCTGGAGAAGTTGTAGGCAGGTTTGAAGCACCTGAGAGAGCAAAAGTCATCTTCCATGGCAAACAACCTGGTCAGGATGAAGGGATGTGTCTGAATCTGCCTCTCTCTCTTCTTATTGTACAGAAGAGGGACCAAACCAGGGCTGAGTGGAGAGCTGTTCTCGGGTGCCAATGGTGATATACATTCTACCTTATGAAAGTGTCACAGGAAGTAGGGGCAACCTCCATCTTATGTTACCCTTGGAAGCAACTGTTAGGACAAAGTGGTTGCCAAGGCAGTGACCTCATTCAGTTCCAAAGAATGTGACATACCTCATTTCCTTGGTGATGGAACTCTCTGAACTTGGTATCCAAGAAGCCAGGCACCCAGAGGCAGTCCCAGTCCCAGTCCCAGTGGGCTCACTTGTTTGGATTTACCAAGGACAGAGTCAGTTTTCTTGGTACCTAATGATGTGAGGATGGCCAAATGCCAGGAGAGCTCTGAAGATGGACCTTTCCTGAGAAAACAGGTAGTGGCTAACCACTTTTTCCTGACATCTTCACAGAGTTGGTCAAGGAAACAAGATCTGAGAGAAGACAGGCCATTTCGGGGGAACATAGTATGGCACACCAGTCAGAGGACACTCCGGATAGTCACAGACCTACTTGGGGGAAGGAGGTGCCTTTGTGGGAGTGGGTGTGGGTTTGTTGTTTTGTCTCATGTTCTGAGAATAGATAGGAAAGGCGGTTTGTTTGGTTTGGAGTGGACAGTTTCTAGTAAGTCATTTGACACGGCGAGTGTTTCTGTTTCTGTGTATCCCACTGTGTCCGTTGTTGTAGACATTAGAAAAGAGAATGCATTAATGGATGTGTCCTGTCTAGTATAAATCATCCCATAATTCATCCTGCCCAATATATGAATGGACTGCAGCTTGTCTTATCGATGTGCAACACCTGCTATCTTTCTAAGTTGTTGTTTTCTTCCTGAATTCTGGCCACTCTCCAGAATTGGCTCATGGATTTGTGTCCAAAATATGTACCACCTCCAAGCTCTGTGACATGGCCATGTACTGGATAGCTGAAGAGAATGGCGAGCATCTCAGAAAACTCAGATATCAGTGTGACCAGGAAAGTCTCAGTGCAGAAACCCTGCTTTGGGCCTTTTGCTTACTTATTGTTGTGTTGCACTGAATGTCAGGAAGGTCTTTGCCTCAGGCCACCCCTTTGTGAAGCCTGAAGAAAACAGTTTTCAAATGGAAATGAATGGGCCTCACCTGTGGCTCTTTGCTTAATTGCTTTGGAAAGGGATGTGTCTTTATCAGCCTCTTGGGCCTGTGTGTGGCTGTGACTTAGATTCTCAGCACCTGATGGATCTTAAGAATGATCCCATGTGAGCTTCCAAAACCAAAATGGCAAAAAATTTTATTCATTGTGGATGAAGTCTCTTGCCTTCCTCTGTTAGGTTCCTCCACTCCATCAAATGACAATAGGGATTCTTTGGGTCAAATGAGTTCTTCAAAGCCCTGCAGAGGTGCTTGTGTTTTCGCATGACTCTAAATCACCTAAAGAGTCGATACCTAAAATCAGTAGGCCTCAAATTGGAGAAACACAGAAGTATTAACGGCAGGCTTATTTGTTCACTCCTGGTTCACAGAAACGGTGTCCAGGCTACCCTGGATTTAGACAAATGAGGGGCAAAGGAGCTTTTTTTGGACACTGTCTTGGGCTGCGCCCCTCATGGAAACCTCCAGCCAGAGGTTAAGATGATTGACTATATGAAATAAGATGAGGGCCATGTGGGAGTGTTTTGGTTTTAATTTTGGTCATTTGTGTGGCATTGGAAAAAATGACTGGGTCCACGTGGGTTTGAACTCTGGTGTGATTCCCCGTAGAGACTGGGTTTTGGAACTGAACTCAGAGAAGCATTGCCATGAATTTTGTTGTGATTTTAAGAGGCCACGCATGAAAGTCGCTCTTGGAAACTGAGACCTAGGCCCCGGGTGGATTTCCACAGAGGCCTGGGAATCTCAGCAAGGATATCACATGATTATATTCTTAAAGAAATGGCAGCCATAGTTGAGAGTCAAAACACACATGGACCTCACATTGTAGACCTCAATGGGCCTGGCCTAATGTGACCTTTTGTCCACTCTTTGGGAAGCCATGCCTGTGAGAGTTCTCCAGAGATTTCATTGAAATGAGCTTCCTCACCATTTAATGTTTGCTGAATGAACTGAAACCCACAGTGCCTCCAAATTCATGCTTGAAAAATGGCTAGATAAATACCATGAAATTTTTGAAATTCCTATGACCAGGTGGCACTGGAGAAACATTGGATGTCCTGTTGCTCATCATGAGTATACCAGACAGTGCCTTGATTTACTGAGTTTCATGAAAATGGTGTAGAACAGAGATGCCAGTAAGTTGGAGCCTGCTGAGTAGTGGGTCTAGAGCAGTGGTGGGGAGGTGTTTGATAAAACATCCGTGGTAGGGCCATGTGGATCTACCATTGGATTCCAAATGGCTTGTAACTTACATGGTGCAGCCAACAGACCCTTATATGTAAAGGCATCTTGTTAT